>NC_079172.1:54288499-54588499 GCF_947568905.1 Ostrea edulis
AGCTCTTGTGTATCGAATTAGTTGAGAATTAAACACCATATGCAGGTGAAGATGGAATATTGCTAAACAAATGACGATGGAGACGCTGAAGTCATCCCATTTGTCATAAAGTTGAGTTGTTAGTTTGTCGTTAGCATCTATGTTCAATAAACTATGTGTAGAACTGTGGTTTCTTTTATTTCGAGTTCACGGCAAGGAATTATGAATGAATGATATAAAATGGTATAAAAGTTGTGGTTTATTTGCCTATAAGAATTTCAAGTGTCAAAGTTGAGCAAGGATGTGAAATAATTTCTTGTATGGCATGGGTTTTTTTTTTTCTTCGTCGCACACGTGCTTTCGTCGAGTAATGCAGAATGATTGATTATTGTCCTTGAAGTAAAATCGACCACGGCGAGGATAGCTTCACTTGACAGCGTTTGTATAGTCTCTTTCAATGGGTATGTATTTAAACTAGTTTACTTTAGGAAAATACCGGTATACATATACTATAATTATACAAGATACGAAAAAGGTGTTGAAAATGCGAAACGAAAAATAAAAATAAAGGTGTAGCGTGAGGCGGATTCTATAAGCGCAAGTAATTTAAATATAAAATCTTGTAATGATAGCTTGTAAATCTTTATACAATTTTACATGTCAACAAAACAGTTTAAGTTTTAAGTCACTATAATATTATCGTTCATTGGTTTGTAATGAATTATCCTGATAATACCTTAAGTCTACCATAGTTAGAATAATCATAAGATAACTTCTATGTCCATTTTAAGATACACCTTAGGACCATCCCAAGAATTGTTAAGATATATCTTAAGTCATGTCTTAGAACTATTTTTAGGAAACCTTTGATAGCATGCATGCGGGTTTTCAAAAACGTTCCCCTAATTTTGTGTGTAGGTTTCTCATGAATTTCGACCCCAAGGCAGAGGTGCCCCTAAAACGATACTATTGGAAATTGTTTACCTATCAAAATATCAACAACAAAAATCTTAGAGGCAGGTCTGTCTTGAAGGACTTCAAAGCCAAAATTCAAATTAAAATCGGTGCTTAAATGGGGGAAATGCTGGTTTTTTTGTTTTTTTGTTTTAACTTTAAAGGTTAATTTCAGCGGGAAAATACCTAATTTGATATAACAATGTGACTTTTCCCAGAAAATTGTTCTCCCCTATAAGCCCTTTCTTTTGTTACCCTGAATTAATACTTTTGCTCATAAAGGAAGTACATGTAAATGATCGAAATAAATAAATAAAATAAAAATATAAATTATCCTGTTTTTGTGGTTTTATTGATTTCAGATAGGCATTTGATACTGTATGGAGAAGTTGTCTGTGGAATAGGTTAAACGGTATTAGGGGAAATGTTTTACTAATATCAGATATACATGAACATGTATGTATTTGAGAATTAAATCAATGATTAAGATAATTGGCAAGTCAACTGATTTTTTTTTTGCATGTACATGTAAAGTTGGGGTAAGACAGGGTGAAAATTTATCTCCCTCTCTGTTTGCTTTGTACATTAACGATCTGGAATATTTTTTACAAGAGAAAAGCATAGTTTTCCTACAAAGTGTTACTAATTCAATTGAAGAGGAACTCTGCTATATGCAGATGATACAGTTATAATGGCTGAATCTGCTGATGATTTACAATGCAGTGCGCATTCATTAAAAATATTTGAAACATATCTTTCAGCTGAAAAGCTCCATGCCCTCATTTATGGTATCTGGTGACACAGGTCGTTTCCCAATTTATATTAATGTGTATAGTAGAATGATTTCATACTGGGCGAATTATTATTGCCATGTTGTGACTTTAAAATTGTAAATGTACTTTAGAAATTCTTGCATACAATATGTCTTAACGGTACTGTTCAAAAAACCTTGTTTGAATATATTCATAGAATTTTAAACATGTGTGGACTTTCAAATATATGGCATTAACAAGAGGACGTAAAGGAAAAATGCATAACAAATACTGTTAAACAAAGACTTAAGGATCAATTTATTCAGACATGGTCAAGCGATATGTTCAATTCATCGAGAGGTAAAATATACAAAACTTTTAAGATAGATTTTGGATTTTAAAAAATATTTAGAAAAATTTCAATTTCTTTAAAACTATTATTCTTAAATTTCACACCACAAATCACCGACTTCCAGTAGAGACTGACAGATGGATTCAATATAACGAACGATTTTGTGTTTTGTTACGAATAAAAAAAATTGCAGACGAATTCCATTACATATCATGCCATATACATATTAAGAATGCAGTGCTATGTCAAATATTAGAAAATAATAGATACACAGTAGGTACTACACGAGACCTAATGTTATTAAAATTCATGAAATTATGTCACCCAGCAAGGTTAAAACACTTTTTTAAAAACTCTGTATGTTTATCTAAAAAGTCTATGAATTACCGGTAGTCTACCCTCCTTAACATATTTCGTAAATATTTTTTCACTACATGTATATCGTATATTTGTACATACTCTGAGCTTATTCTTACTCAAATGTATGTTTATCTACCGGTAATGCACATCATGTACCATATACATGTATAACATGGTTTGAGCGAATAAATGAACTTGAACTTGAAAAGTCCACGAAAATCTATGCGTATCAAAATTCATGAATGCTCATTAATATATACTAACATTGTCAATAGCCATCTTAATTATGTATTAAAATCTCACCTCTCTCTCTGGGCCCCAACAACTGTCATCACAAATATCAACTCCAAGCAACCGGCCTTCATGGTGGAAACTGTAATTTTATTTTTATGATTACTTCAGCCTAATATTTGTGAAATAAAAGGACTTTCATCACAATATTTTTCAAAACTATATTTCCTTTGATATACGTAAGATACACGTTCAAATTGCACAATATGTATAATATTCAAAATAGGAGAACTGCTCTGTCCCGTTTGATGTTATAGGCGACCCCGAGTGAGCTCAGATTTGTGGCGTACATTTTCATGATAAAATTTTGACTAAATTTTCGCAATATTTTGATAGTGATCATATGGTGGCATATCTGTGTCCCCCACATACAAAATAAGTTATGTCAACATGCGAGAAAAGCATGCCAACATGCAAGATTATAAGACTCTCTTATGAGTAGCCATGAAATATAAGGTGATTCCACCCGAGGGTTGCAAAAAAGCTGTGAAACCCGAGGCTTTGCCGAGGGTTTTACAGCTTTTTTGCAACCCCGAGGGTGGAATCACCTTAATATTTCATGGCAACTCATAAGAGAGTATTTTTCTCTCATATTTCTAGAGTTTTCCGTTTTCCTTGTGCCCAGCGACGCCATTTTGAGAATTTTCCAATTAATTAATATTTCGCTGTACATTAAAAATAACACCAGAATCGAATTCTACGACCTTCATTTTGGCAACTACGTTGCCGACAAAAAATCAGCCGACGAGTGTATAAGTGAATTGTATTAGAGTTATTCCTCTTTGAATAAATCAATAATCAGGGTGATGCGTGACGTAACTCGACAGTCCATCAGCGCGAAACATTTTGACAGACCTAATCAGAATATGAAGCCACAACTGCACGGTTTTTTTTTTTCTTAGAGGAGCATTGATATTGATATTAATTGTTCAGTTATTTAATGACGAGTGTGTGAATAGAGATTCCAAGTGGTTTTTGTTGGTGAATATGGGCATGGCTAGACTTTCGTTTTCCACGAGTGCAAGGACTCGAGTCTCATGGACATTGAAGGCACTTATTTCACCTGAGACACGGACAGTAGACGTTGACAGAGTGAATGTGGAGGTAGCCTAGAACTAATAGACCGTGTGGGCTGGGTTTCTGTGAACTGGCATAATGCACCGGATGACATCTAGGTGTATGAGGAATTTGTGACTGTTGTTGAGTGTGCAGTAATTGTTCAAGGAATGTGTAATTTTGTGTCTGGACATTATCAGGGACATTACAATCTGTCATTTTTTTTGTACAAGAGCTTTGCAGACGCTAGTGTTTGTCAATCGAGGGGAGGTAAGTTGCAAGCTAGTTGTGTATTGATTATGACGTCACGGGATATGTAAGATAAACGTCACGTGATATGAAAGATAGAAATATCTTGCATACCTTTCTTTCATAGAATATCTGTATCTTACATATGTAGATATGAGAGAAAGAAATATCTTACATACCTTTCTTTCATAGAATATCTGTATCTTACATACGTAGATATGAGAGAAAATCATGTCTACATTCATGGTAATTATGTTGACATGCAAGTTACCAATCTCTTTAGAGGACCTGGTTTTGATATTGGTAATTTTACATACTAACGCCTGTTGTTTTGTGGTGTGGTTTTTTTTTTTTTTTTAGCCCATTTGAGCTGAAAGCTTGAGTGAGTTTTTCTAACACAATGCAACTTTTTCTCAGGCGTCCGTCTGTAAACTTTTAATATTTTTGGCCTCTTATCCAGAGCCACGGGGCTATTTTCAACCAAACTTGTCATCACGCATCCTTAGGTAAAGAGAATTCAAAGTTGTTTCAATGATGGGTCAAACCTTTTTTCAAAGTAATAGCGAAAATATGGTGGCATTTTCTGAAGAACAACTGGGCCAAAAAAGTTGAATTTACATGACAATATTTTGACATCGAGTACCGGTAGATTCAAATTTGTTTGTTCAAACCATGGCCCTCGGGGTAAGGTGGGGCTACAATAGGGGATGAAAGTTTTACATGGGGATATGTAGAAAAAAATCTTCTATTCCAGAACCGCTGGACCAATTTCAATGAAACTTGGCACAAATCATCTTTACGTAACGGGGTTTTAGTTTTATTCAAATGAAGGATCATGCTCTCTTCAACAGGAAGATAAAGAAAAGGACAAAAAAATAGGATGATCACCTGTTGTATATCGTCTGTCTGTAATTTTTTTTTAACATTTTCATCTTTTTTCTGCAGAACCACTGGGCCAATTTCAATCAAAATTGGCACAAGATATTCTTGGCTAAAGGGGATTTAAGTTTGTCCAAATGAAGAATCATGCTAAAAAGGGGAAATAACCAAGAAAATGCAAAAGAGCGGTGTCCCTTTTCAGAAATCCCTCTCAACCATTTTGGCAGAAAAAGCTTCCTGATAAAGTGTAGATTCAAGTTTACTAAAACCATAGCCCCAGGGGGTAGGGTGGGATTACAATAGAATATCTACGTTTTACATGGGAATATATATATATGAAAATATTCTGGAGAACAGCAGGGTCATGATTAGTTATATTGAAAAACAGGCATCCTCAGGTACTGGAGATTCAGGTTTGTTCAAATTGTGGCCCCCGGAAGTAAGGTGGGGCCACACTAAGGGAACAAAGTTTTACATGGGAATATATAGGGAACATCATCTCAATAACAGAAGGCCGTGATTGGTCATATTAATATGCAAGCATCTTCAGGTACCGTAGTTCATATTTTCACAAAAAACTTTTAATCTGTTCGGTATGTGTCGAAATAAAAGCGAAAAAATCATGATATGGCAGTTTTTCTTGTAAATTCTATTGGGATCAAAATAAATTAACGAATTATCAAAATATATCTATTCTAAATCAAAACAAAAGTACACATATTTTAATGAAAATGTCGTTTCCGTTCCTATTGTTTCAGCTGAGAAGTTTTAACGCCTTTGATTAAGAATATATCCTTTCAACTGTTTCTGTATTACATTGTACGAAGGGGGGGGGGTGAAAATACGATAATTAAACATTGTCATTTTGGATTCGACCCCCCCTCCCCGAAAAAAAAAGGGGGGGGGGGGGGAAATACATGTACATGTAAGTATAGAGGGACTGGTAAAAGTTAACGTAGTACTGTGTCTATTAGTCTACTATAGTCGTTGAACGACGTACAAGTAGAGCAGCTATGTCGAGTATAAATCTTCTAAAAGCTTACCTGGTGATGACGAAACGATACCGAGTCTCCGGGCCTGACTATTTACACCTGCTAGTAACAGGTACTTTAATAACACGGCTTCATTTGAATAATGAAGAAAAGATAAACTTTTTAACCAAAGGATGCGTACCAAAAACGTTTTGTGATGGAGAAGGTTAATCTTGATGATGGCAAATAAATGAAGATTGAATTGGTACATATGATAATCAGCGCATGCATAAATAAGCATTAAATTAGAATGATCATGGCTCTCTCTCTCTTTTTTCCTCTTTTTTAAATAAAATGAATATCGAGAAAAGGTCCTGAGTTTTATTTGAACATATTTTATTGTATATATGAATAGATAGATACAACAGGTTTGAACACAATTTATCAACTTTCAAGGTCCTTTTAAATACAACTGTTACAGTCAATAAAGTAGCTAAAATGGAAAGATTATTTCTTAATTACAATATGTAAAACAATAAATTGATTGAATTAAGCATGGTGTTAGCTAGTAATGTATCAGAACCTAAAATGAATTAATCACAATATGTAAAACAATAAATTGATTGAATTAAGCATGGTGTTAGCTAGTAATGTATCAGAACCTAAAATGAATTTTTGAACAGGTTACTTAACATCAACATGTCGTGCTCCGTCTCCCCGCAGAAGTTTTTTTTTTTTTTTTTTTTTTTTTTTTTTTTTTTTTTTATGATTTCATAGTTTATTACTCATATTAATACCATCAGTAGTACAATAGCACAGGTACAATGCAATACATTGCAGAAAAAATATAGATACAAATTACAACAGTTTTATGAAATGTTCAATAGCATTTGTTTTCAATGCATAATTACTATACTTTATAACTTTACACCACAAAACTGTACACTTCTTGACATGATTTGATATGCTATATTCAGTTTCTTCAAGATTACTTGTCTACAAAACATTTTATATTTGTATATCTTCAAAGCAATGAAGGAAATAAAGTTATTAAGCAGGCGTGTGCTTTGAATACATTCAAAATAAAAACCAATAACAATACTTTTCCATTGAATATTGACTTTGCACGCCAAAGACACCATATTCCAAACCAATGAAACATTTTTACACTCATATATAAGATGTCTCATATCTTCTGTTTCTAGACACAGAGAACATTTGTCAGAAGATTCTTTTTTCCATTTAAACATGTATTTTTTACAGGAAAGCAAATTATGCATCAGTTTATAATTAAATTCAGCAATATTTCTATCTAAAGCTAACTTGATTTTTTGTTGATAAATGTGTTTCCACATTTCTTTACTGACATTATATTCTTTGTGATATAAATTATGGTGCTTAGGTGATATAAACAATTTACTCAAAAGTATTTCATAGAAAAATTTACATTTTTGTTTTTCAACCGTACAATATTTATTAGTAAAATTGAAATATCTTTTATCTTTTATGTTTATAAATTTTGATTCGTATCCATGAATTTTCTCTCTTATGTATTTAAAAGCTGATTTGACTATTTTATATTCACAAAGTACATTTGCTTTTTTGCAAATTTCTTTGCTTATTTCATCAATGGTCTTAAAACCGCTATCATTGAACAAATCTTTTACATATTTAATATTTTTTATCCAATTTTTAAAATATATAGTCTTGCCATTAAACAAAAAATGCTTATTGTTCCAAATTGGTTCTTGTAATATTTCGTTATTGTTCATATTTTGCACATTAGGAATTTTTTTACATTGATTAAAGTAAATAAACACCTCTTTATAAAATTGTGGAAGTTTGGTAAATATATCAAAGTTCTTTAAATCAGTACAATTCATTTTCAATATATATTCTAGATTTACATTATAAGCTCTTAATAGTTTATCAAGGTGTGAACGTATAAAGTTATGACCGTCATTTTTTATAAGTCGCGGTATCCAGGCAGCTTTCAATGCGTGGAATTTAGTAAGTATATCTATTACTCCAATACCACCATCTTCTATTTTACCAATCAGTGTTTTTCTTTTTATTCTATCTTTTGACCCCCATAGAAAATTAAAAATAATTCTACATAGCTGTTTAATAAAAATTTCACAAGGGAGAGGTAGTATAGATGCAACATAAATGAATTTGCTTATGCCTAAAGTATTAATTATTTCAGTTTTACCAAAAATTGTAAGTTTTCTCTTCTTCCATGACTCAAACAGTTTTTGCATTTTTTCACTTTTATCAATCCAGTTTCTTTTGTAACATTCTTCTTTATCTACGCCAATATATATTCCAAGGCATTTTACAGATGATGTATTTACTTTTATTCCCTCAAGTTTTTCTATGTTACGATGCAACCTATGTGGACCTGTCAATATACATTCGGTTTTATCCACGTTTAGCTTTGATCCTGCATGTTTGGAAAATTCATTGATTGTTTTTAAAGCCTCCTTTAAAGATTCTACACTTTTAAGAAATAGTGTCAGATCATCTGCATGATGAACATGTTTATACTCTTTACTAAATTCAGAGGGTTTAATTCCTAAAATTTTATCATTTTTCTTTATCTTTAAGGCTAGAATATCTGCGACAAATAGATATAGAATTGCCGAAATAGGACACCCTTGTCTTATGCCTCTCGACATGGGACATGTTTTTGAGATCCATCCATTGTTTTTTAATCGAAATAGCGGATTTTTATAAAGAATTTTCATCCATTTTATAAAATTATGTTTAAAATGATATTTCTCTAAAGTTTTAAATAAGAAGTTCCATTCTATTGAATCGAACGCCTTTTCGAAATCTAAAAATAGCAATATTCCGTCTGTTTCTGTTTCCTCACAATATTCGAATATATCTAAAATTACTCTAGCATTTTCGCCAATATATCTTCCTTTAATGTATGCCGATTGATGTTCATTAATGATATTTCCTACAACCTTTTGAAGTCTTCTCGCAAAAATAAAAGCAATTATTTTATAATCCGTGTTAGTCAAACTAATTGGCCTATAATTTTTAAGGTTCGTTTCATCTCCTTTTTTATACAGGAGGGAGATAACAGCAGTTCTCTGTGAAAAAGTCATTTGACCATTATCAAATATTACTTTTAGCGCTTCGTAAAATAGGTCTTTTATGTCATTCCAAAAATATTGGTAAAATTCGTTTGTAAGACCATCAAGTCCTGGAGATTTGTTCGTTTTTAGATTTGTTACAGCATCAGTGCATTCCTCAAGAGATGGAAACTGCTCACAATAGTTTGCATCATTCTCACTCAGTACATTTTCTAAATTAATAGACGATAGATAATTATCTATGCATTCATCTGATATATTATCAGACGAGTATAGACTTTTGTAGAAATCACACATAGCACCCAAAATATCGTTGGTGTTTTCTATGCGAGTATCTTCATTAACTTTCAATTCTTTTATGACACTTTGTTTCTGCCTACTTTTCTCTAAATTTAGAAAGAATTTTGAACATTTTTCGCCTTCCAGCATCCATTTTGATCGTGACCTTACGAAGGCACCTTTACATTTTTTGTCATATAACTTATCTAGTTCTGATTCTAGATTACGTTTTTTATTCATATCTATACTATAAGAATCAAGCTCCTCTATATCATTTATTTCTTTTTCTATTGATTTAATGCGATTTTTTATATTTAGATTTGATTCTTTCGAAAACTGAATAGAAAAATCCCGAGATTTTATTTTGAATGTTTCCCACTTATCTACTGGGTCTAATTCTTCATTATGTATCTCATCGATAATTCTATGAATTTCTTTTTTATAGTTTAAATCATTTAAATGGGAGTTATTAAGTTTCCAATATCCATTTCCCCTTTTATTTGCATCTATTTTAAACGTTATTTTTAATGACCTATGGTCAGACATTCTTTTCCCAAAGTTTGTACCTGGAATTTTTCGTATGATTATATTGTTTAAATCGAATGTAAAGTTTCTATTCAGAAATATATAATCGATTCTACTACTAGGGATATCCTCTGAATTACACCATGTATGACCTTTAAAAGTTGGATGTGTTGATTGCCAAGTATCATACAAATCAAAAGAACAAACAATCTTTTTAAGCTTCGACGTACTTTGGTCATGAAAGTTATCTGTTTTACAGTTAAAATCCCCGCATATTATGATATTGTCATCTTCTGTTATACCTTGTTTTTGCAGAAAATTGTTCAATTTTTTAAAGAATGTGCATCTTTCTTTTATAGTGTTTGGTGCGTAAATATTTACAAGTGAAACTATTTTTCCATGTATTTTTGCTTTTAAAAACAATCTTCTTCCGTCCAATGATGCGTGTTTTTCAATTATTTCTAGTTTTAATTCTTTTTTAAAAAGAATGCTAACACCTCTACTAAAAGGTGAATCACTAAAACAATGAACCGATTTACCGAACCACCTTGAGTCATATTTAAATATATTTTTCTCAATATAGTGTGTTTCTTGTAAAAAGATAATATCTACATTCATATCATTTAACCATGTATATAACTTAACTCTTTTTTCGTCCGAGTTTAATCCTCGAACATTTACCGACAGTATTTCAAACTTATCCATTTAGGCTATAATTTGAGGAAAAATACAGTAATATGTAAATACATGTATATGTATATAAGTTGAAGAAAGTTTGCATATCTATAAAATTGCAAAAAAAAATATAAAAAGATAGTTTTGTATAAGTTGTAGATATCTAATTCCATTGTCCAGTTTCAGTCCGTGAATCGCAATATATGATTGTTACCTATCCGTTGTCACTGGTTGTGGCGTATTGACAGATTGATCACATTCTTTTTTTGAATTAACACTATTTTTTGTGTTCCTGTTTCGGGAGTTTCGTCCAGTTCTCGGCTTTTTAGCATCGTTCTTTTGAATGCTGCTGAGCATGTCTGAGATGTTCCTCTGGTCCGACAACTGAGTGTTCCTGGGGACGGATATTGATCGACTCGGGGGTCTGTTTTCACAAGCGATTTTGTGAGTAAGCTTACCCATGATATTTTTGCCGGGCCATTTATTGTGATCTGTGTGATCCGTTCCTATCCGATTTAGGCCAGTGCCCCAGAAATCGTCGTAGACGGCTTCAGCATATATAGTGGAGGGCGTACTTTTCTTCAGTTCAGCGTGATATTCTTCCACGTGACCCTGGGCCATGACGGTCGTGCCGCAGTAGGCTCCGGTGTTTTGGCTATTTTTGAAGTTCTGTGAGGGAAATTTACTTTCTTCATTCAGGATTTTCATTTCTAACTACAAACTGTAAGTCCATATAGTGAACATTCTGTCAAAAACGTGTTACTTATCGTGTTACTATATTTACATCGAAGTTTACCTGTTAATTCCGTCACGCACGGTTTACCTCACGATATATAGTAGTGAACACGGCTCAACTGACTTAGTTTTTTCTCCTATTTTGTATTATATATTATAAAAATCTCATACAAACAATCTACCATGGAGACTGGGATGATCAAACCTGTCTATATTAGAAACTCTGACATTGTAATTGGCAACAATACTGTTACCGATTATGAGATTCTAGAATCTGTTATCAAATGCACCAGTGATATCAAATGTATACAACGAGATCGTGGACTCTGGAGGATCTACGTAAATACTCTCCAAAGTAGAACCAAACTACTGTCTGAAGGTTTCGACTTTCGAAACACAAATGTTTATGCTTTTGAAACAATCCCCGCAGAAGTTAATCAATAATACAGTTTCTGTAGTTATCTGAGTAAAATGTAAGAGACTTCTGAATAATTCGTTTTTTGGCATGATTATATTGCTTACATACAAAGAAAAAATGAGATACGTTTTTTAGTAAACCATAGAAGCAAACAGTACTTTGAACAATATAAACCTCCATTACTTGAACAATATTTCCCCTAAACAGACCATATTTCAAAATTACGGAAGCCGGTAGGTGCCAGGGTAGATAACTGACGGCCGCAACTTAATTTAAGTGACATTTGATTTATATGGCGGCCGCTAGTAAATTTCAACGGCGGTCACCACTTACAGGTATAACAGACTCCGAAGCGTACTACTACACCACTTGCACGGAACGAAACGAAACGATTCTTGCACCGAGGTTTTACATCCTTAAATATTGATTACAGGTACGTAGAATCGGAGAGGGTGTAATATGAAAGCTAGGGATTTAGTCGTGTAGCGACCTACCCATTGAAGTCGGAAGGGGAAATTGAGACATTTTCAGACTACTACCCCCCCCCCCCCACCCCCCACACACACATGTACAGGTTTTCGTAATCGGACAATATAAGCACCATTTTTTGTTGTTATCTTATTTGCTTTACCCAACTTAACCGGCAACATACCCCTTCTTATACATTGAAAAATATAAGTAATGTTGGCACGGGGCTCTATAAAGTTCAATCTGCAGTTTGGTCATACTTCGTCATTCAATAACTTATTTTGAAAAATAAAAAAAATGTTTGTCGGGTTAGCGGTACTATGATGTATGACTATAACAATGACCTGTGTATAACTTGTACATTCCATGCAAATTCGAAGGGTTTTTCGCCTCCGTAGAACAATTGGGGGTCAGTTAATCTGTGTATTTGAAATCAACAGAAGTGCTTAGCTTCTTGCGGAAAGTGTGAAATATATTGGGTCGGCGCAAGATACCCGTGATCTTAGACTAGATCTGATATCGCGCCGACCCAATATATTTCACACTTTTCATAAGAAGTCAAAACCCAGACCAGCTAACCGTAATTTAGTATACTGTGACAAGGAACCTAGGAATTTGCATGGTGTATATACGTATTATACAAAAATCATTACATTATCCGTGGAACATATTTTTTTTCGAGAATGTTTCGAATTTTTACAGTGGATAGTCCAGCTTTGTTTAAATTCAAAATAACTGATCGAATTCTGAGCGACAATCTACGTCCACCTTTCTTGGATGCCATAGCGGAATGACTTGCATGATTCTCGGGGCGTGGCTTGAACGGTCTGCACGCTCCTGTAGGCGTGGCTACTGCACGAAACGTTTCTTGCACGGAACGATTCTTGCACGAAACGGTTTGCATGCTTTGCACGGAACGGTGAACGGTCTGCACGGAACGCTGAACGGTTTGCACGAAACGAAACGATTCTTGCACGGAACTGTGAACGGTTTGCACGAAACGCTGAACGGTTTGCACGGAACGGTGAACGGTTTGCACGGAACGAAACGAAACGCTTTGGAGGTGTAGTAGTACGCTTCAGGGTCTGGCGGCCGCCATTTAAATAAACTGGAGGTTGCCACTTAATTTATATGGCCATATATATATTTATATTAAAATACGACGATATTTAACATTATGCCATTGTTGTAATCTACTAACTCATTGTTACATTGATCATCATACAATATGAATACTGTATAACCTATATATTTAAATGTCAACTATGACAATATTACTCTGACATGCAATGAAATTTATGTATTCAATGAATGTACATCTAAATTAGTTAATATGTACCCTGCGTGGTACTTTAGTAAAAACTTTGTTATATATTGAGGGAGCTTAGTCAGGGCCCCATCCCTGGCAGCTGCCCTATTATATTAGTTATTTTAAAATCGTTATAGAGTAGGCTCTGGGAAATAAATGAATATATATATATATATATATATATATATATATATATATATACGACGACGATAGTGAAGATTTAGAGTGCAGACTGTTCAGTAAGGGCCCAGCTACACTATATTAAAATAGGAAGTTAACAGATAAATAAATGGATGTCACCATATAAATTAAGTCGCGCCCGCAAGATAATAATTAATAGACAGCGGTGATATATATTAAGGTAGCTCCCTCCTCATGTGACTAATCAATATTAATGGTTGAAAGTGGAAAAACTGTATCAATATCCATTTATTATAGTTTAATTTAATTAATAATCAAAGAAAATGTGTATGTTGCCAAAGATATTTGTATATGTTTCAAAACAAGGAACAGTGTTGTGAACATAGGATAGTAAATTAAACATCCCAAATATTAAAGGCCTATGTCAAAAGACAAAAAAGATGTGGTCCAGAAAAAAATGCCGAAAAATTCTTTTATTCGACCTTTACATGAAAGGTCAAGTTAAAGATCAGCAACAAATGACACGCGACACACTGTCTTATCAGGGTATACCCACATACCAAATATCAAAAGCCTATGTCAAAAGACAAATGTTATGGTCTGGACAACAAAAATGCCAAAACAATTCTATTATTTGACGTTCACATAAAAGGTCAAGGTCATCATAAATTGCAAGAAACACTCCGTCTTATCATGGAATACCCACATACCAAATATCAAAGGCCTAGCCCAAAAATTCTATTAATTGGCCTTTACATAAAACGTCAAAGGTCAGCAAAAGGAGCACGTGAAATGCTGTCTTATCATGGTATACCAACAAAACAAATATCAAAGCAATATGTCAAAAGATAAAAAAGTTATGGTCCAGACAACAAAAATGCCAAAAAACTCTATTAATTGACCTTTACAAAAAAGATTAAGGTCAAAGGTTTTTAAAAAATGGCACGCGACACACTGTCTTATCATGACATACTCACATACCACCCAATATCAAAGGCCTATGTCAAAAGACAATAAAGTTATGGCCCGGACAAACTTTGCATGAAAAGCGGAAGAAGAAGAATTCACACATGTATATTAGTACCTAATGCGACAGTAGGTCTATTCGATGTAAGCCAATGAAATCACATGTATAAAAAATTTGCAGGGGATATGATCATGTATGGCGTCAAGTGACGTGATCAAACAAACCAAATTCACATTAAAGTTACAGTGTTCCCATCGTTCAGGGAAAATGCACGATTCTTACAAGAACTACATTTGTAAATGATTACTTATATAACTTGATAGCGACGTCCTATTTGTAGTCTTTAATTATATGTTATGAACAGAGTGTAGATGTAGTAAACATTGCACTGAACATTCCACCAGGCATGCACAGTTCCTCATAGGAATCTTACACCTAGACATCGCTGGAATAGAAAATCACTTGTGCAGCTTGCCCCTCGTCCTATTACATGTTGAAAATTTGCAATATTCTCATTTTCCCGCCTCAGTAATTTCTAGACAATGTCATCAGACAGTGCAGAACCTCGGAAACGCTTGAACTACTCTATGATAAATCACGACAAGAACAAAACTAGATGTCATCAGAGTAAAACAAAAACTCTATATTATATTTTCCGTTTTTATAGAATTAACGACTTTTAAATGGAGTAACGTAATTTGTCAAGATGAATGGAAATTATATATTTTTATACGATTGATACTTAAAATCGCTATGTAAGAATGATCGTTGAGGAGCGTGTGATGCAGTTGAAATGCGGCTAAATAAGTAAAATACTTCACCACCTAAATAGTTATAAGTACATATATAACATTTGACGTTTAGAGCCTTTCAAGGCCGAAGTTTGACTCTCCCCCAATGATTTACGATGGAAATATCTTGATTATCAGGAAATTGTAAGACTACGATGTATTTATTTTTTCAAGACTTATCATCCTTTTAATGCTTGATTGACATTTTTATGAGACACTCTAAATGGGCGGAATGGTCCTCATCAGAGTCACTAAACGTATATCCTTTCCAACGAGCACATTATCATCGGTTGGTCGTCATCGTTGTTTCTCCACACTGAATCCCACCTATTCCCACACTCCTATTTGCAAAACAAAAAAAAAATGTAACTATTATGATACAGGCTTCCAATGTTCCCAGTGACCGCAGACGGTAATAAGATGATATAGTTTTAAAATTGATCCAATACTTCTGGAGAAAAATTCCAAAAAGTTGCAAAAAGTGAAAAGAAAAACGAATTGCAAGACAGACGAGCTCTCAATTCAGGATGAATCCATTGTCTCATTTAAATGCTTTATAAACAGATGTATCAACTTCCTGAGTGACAGATGTGTTTAGAGTAAAATTTATAATTCATCTACTTGCACTCCCTCTATTGTTAAAACGATGCTTTCACATATTTGTATTGTGTCAAATGCCAGTCAATGCATTTTAAAATTTGTAGCATTTTGACCTATCATTTATACACTTTACTTAATTATAGGATTGAATAATTCCGAGCTTTCTGATTGGATGAAATCCAACCAACTACGAAAAAATTAAAACGCGATAGAAACCTTCAAGTGACTTCGAGTTGAACACGACATTTGATTTCTCCAACAGCGTAGCAAAATTAAATTGGAGACCAAATTGATATGATTGATTTTTATTCTGTGGTCGTTAAGTGAAAACTGGCGGTTCTCCTCACTTTCGACTAGGTCTTGCAGACTGCGTATAAATAAAAAGATAGGACGACTTCTATGGAATGAGAGTACCAAACCCCCGTATGCGTAACCCGGACGGAGTTTACCCAAGATTGAGCGGAGGTATAAATGTCTAGGTGTTGCGTGATTGGCTAATATCAAGAGTGAAATTATTTGGAATTGAAAGAAATATTATAGAGGTTCAAATTAATTGTCAGGATGAAAAATTATCGCACAAAATCGAGAAATGACTGAGGAAATTACCATGGTAGGGGTGTGCTTAAAATGAAGTGTGTAATTTACTGCATATTGCTATGTGTTGTAAAAAAAAAGTACAAATATGGCCTATAAAAGGCACGGGACCCTATATATTTTTTGTCATTTTTTATCAACACTTGGAATGAACTTTGAAATGTTTGCGGTCATTTGTTTAAAATCGATATAGTTAATTAGTGAGAGGGCCAAAGGTTAACATTGAGGTCTATGGGAAATGAATTGGTTCTCTTTTCCCCTATCACAAACCGGAGTAACAATTGTTGAATTATAGTAACATCGAACCCGATCTATTTAAGATGACGGATCAGTATTTAAGATGACGAATCAGGTATCGTTTGGTAGCCAGTAGCCTCTAGTAGCCGGTTTCGATATATTACATTATTTACCTATAATTACTTTAACTAAATCTTGCATTGTATCTGTATACAAGATGACCGACCTGGTATCGTTTTGTAGACTCTAGTAGCCTATTTCAACGTCTAGAATTATTCAATCATATAATAAAACAATATACAACTTGCGGCAGCGCGAGATAATCGAATATGAACACTTGAAGGGATAATAGTTAGCTGCCAAATTCATGTTTGCGAATTATATAATAGTTTAAGATCATATAAAAATCAGTACTGAAAATAGATACTAGGTATCACAGTAATTGTCCAATCAAAATGAACTTTAATTAGTTAGTTAATCAATACATATGCCTACGGATTTTAATGGTGAACAATTGTCTATAGTTGATTACTTAGTTTACCTGATCAAGATATAGGGCTCATAGCGGATGTGACCGGTCGACAGAGGATGCTTACTCCTCCTAGGCACCTGATCCCATCTCTGGTGTGTCCAGGGGTCTGTGTTTGTCCAACTATCTATTTTGTATTGCTTATGGAATTTATGAGATTGATCCACCTTTCATGTAGTTCTATATATTTAAAAGGTTTTTTATGAGCAATTTTTCTCATCCCCTTATTCTTTTCTTCTAATTGTGGTTCCCCCGATTAGGACACTTTGTGTAATTTGTAAAAATAATCAATTGTTTACAAAGGGACTATCTAATGTTAGCAGCTGAGGCTACTTCCTGATGTGCACATGGGCATTTGCGGATAAAAAAGTAGGGTGTTGTTTTACTCGAAGTCGGCAGACGAGACAGGTAACATAGAGTGAACATTTCCGACAATATTATTTGGCATCAATTTAACAAACTTATTTTTAATGATTTTTTAACCAGTCGCGGTAGCTCAGTGGTAGAACGTTCGCTTCATAACCGGGAGGTCTTGGGTTCGAGATCTGTTCGTGCCATGGCCGCATCAAACACCAAAGACGTAAACATAGGTAGCGAACATAGGTCTTTCGGATATGTCCTTAGGTACCGTGTAACGGCAGGCGTTGGTAAAACTCTCGCTGCTACACGCGTAAGCGCTATGCATAGGTCTACATTTGAATTTCACCTACCACTGCTGACGCCTCAATATGAGTGAAAAATCCTCGACGGGATGTAAACCAACCAACCTTTAAAGTAATATAGAATGAAGATAATTACCGGTGTGACACCGTTAAACAAGTGGATTATTTATCGAGTCAGCACATTCTTTCAAAGCATTAACAATTGCTTCAGTGCAGCTTAATCAATTGAAGAAATTATCAACTTTCTTAAATTATACCCGATAACATAAAACGGTCAGATTTGTTTTAAAAAATAAATGAATGCATAGTGTGGTAACACCCTATATACATGTTCTGTAACGTGCACTCCCCCGGGCAAGTACATGTACCTGTGATAGAAACGGATATCCCAAAGTTCCTGCTGAATATGTAAAATTTGGTGGTAAACAAGTTGATGGTGCAGAAGTTTTAACAGTCTCGTTTAAAGTCAGCATTTTGCAAATTCTATGATCATTATAACGATCTAGTTTGCCAATACAACCTATCTTTGGGTCAAATGCTGTCTGATGTGTTTCATACCGATTGTTAGGCCGTTCTTGGCAAACTGATTTTGACAACGGATAGCTTCATTTACCTCATCAACATATAGGGCTCACGGCGGATGTGACCGGTCGACAGGGGATGCTTACTCCTCCTAGGCACCTGATCCCACCTCTGGTATGTCTAGGGATCCGTGTTTCCCCAATGCTCTATTTTGTATTGTTTATAGGGGTTATGAGATTGATTACTGTTCGGTATCTTCGCCTTTCAAGCAAATGAACAATTTACGAAAGTCTAAACCCACATTGCCGAGGAATCGGCTGCCACAACGCTAGCAGGATGGATCAAAACACTAACATGTGCTAGAGTTCCCCATTGACAAATCTTCGAATTCTTGGAATTCCCATGGGCACGAATTGTGTTCCTTTGTTAGCTAACCTGTTTTTAAATTCATATGAAGCAGAATTTATTCAAAAACTTCTACGTGAGAAGAGAAAATCTCTTGCTGTGGCCTTTAATTCGACATTTAGATATATCGACGACGTTTTATCTTTTAACAATAATGATTTTCATTCATGTAGATTTGATATATCCCAGTGAACTCGAAATAAAAAGACATCACAGAGTCGTCCACTTCTGCTCCATACTTAGATATTTTATTGAAAGTAGATATTAACGGCAACTAACAACTCAACTTTATGACAAACGGGATGATTTCAGCTTCTCCATCGTCAACTTCCCATATTTATGTAGCAATATTCCATCATCACTTGCATATGGTGTTTATATCTCTCAGCTGATTCGATACGCAAGAGCTGATTCTGCGTATGATGAGTTTTTAAATCGAGACAGGGTACTGACAAGATAGTTGATGTAGCAGGAATTTCAACAGCCTCATTTAAAGTCAGCATTTCCCAAATTCTATGATCGTTATAATGATCTAGTTTGCCAATACAACCAGTGATTGAGTCTGACGTGTTTCGTACCGATTGTTAGGTCGTTGTTTACACACTGATTTTGACTACGGATTACTCCTCCGTTAACCTGATCAAGATATAGGGCTCACGGCGTGTGTGACCAGTCGACAGTAGGGCTGAAATGATTCACCCAAATATCAATACTGTTCAATATAAATGCTCGATTCAATGTTCGATCCATTGCCTTGATTTTCGATTCGATATGTTTATTACAAACGGGTTCAGTAAAATTCATCAGGCTTGACCTGTACTTTAATATTATCTAACATACCTGCATGATGGACACAGTAGAGTTCAATAACATTCAGATTATTGTTTGCCTTGAGTCTGACGAAAACGATAATGTACAGAGACAACAGGCATCTTACTGTTTGGCAGTTTGGAAACATTTTGCTTTTAAAATTATAATTGTGAATGTTGGTAATTAATTTTTCTTCAATGTTGTTATTTTTGGTTTCTTCTGTACATTGTATTATATTGAAAGTATTAAATCGCTGCATAAGCATTGCAATATGCATCGTATTGTTGAGGGGGTGTATTGCTTCAGCCCTAGTCGACGGGGGATGCTTACTCCTCCTAGGCACCTGATTCCACATTTGGTACATCCAGGGGTCCGCGTTTGATTAACTCTTAGTTTTGTATTCCTTATAGGAGTTACGAAATTGATCACTGTTCGTAATCCCCACCCTCTCATACACCTGGAGACAGGTTAAACAGAAGGCCCAGGACCGAGACGCCTGGAGATCTCTTACCGGCGGCCTATGCCTCAGGAGGGGTAACATGCGTAAGTAAGTAAATCATGAGATATTTACAATTTTTCTTTTAACATGAATTCCGTGTGAGCTCTGAATTTCTTCCAAGTTCCCGGAAGATCACCATTTTCCCAGTCAATTTTTGGCGTGGCATCAATGAGAGAATCCATGCATTCTTTGTGTGATTATGTAAAAAATTCCTGCGTTTGAACGTTTTCATTCATGATTCCGACCACTCTCTGACACCATGTTGTATTGAATTAAAGTTATTTCAAACTGGAACTAGATTTATTGATTAAAGTACGAACGGAATTTTCTGATACCATGTTGTGTTCTTTAATTAAATCCATTTTAATCTGAAACTAGATACATGTATATTCATTACAGTACAACCCGAACCTGACTAACACCTACAAATCTGGATTACAGTAAATATAGGAAATACATAACAACAACACCTACACATCTGGATTACAGTAAATATAGGAAATACATAACAACAATGATAATAAACATGGAATATTTTTCGAATCTTATACCCCCCCCCCCCCCCCACCCCCACGGCACTATGACATCTGTAGTCGAGTTAGGTGTCCGTAAATAGACGGGTCGTGCGTAGTGAACCACGACTTCGCGCACGAGCGGGTTTCCCGCACTGAGACACTCACTCGAAGTCAAACCATGTAACCATTCAGACGTGTTGTATTTTCCTATGTATTACCTGTGTTTCAGTTATGTCCAACATGCCTGTGTTGAAACTCTGCCATATGTATGTATGCTTTGCATTAAATGTCATGCTACTCTTTACGAAATAGTAGTTACATGTTCATATACCCTCGCTTTGTAATTGCTTGACATTTTAACACAGTAAGAATGTCAACACATCGTTCTACATGCAAGTACAAATCCTTCGTTTCGTCATCGCTGTTTTGACTCTCTCTCTCTCTCTCTCTCTCTCTCTCTCTACACAAATTTAAATTACTTTATGTGTTGTGTTTCAAATAAATCATTAGGCTGGTCTTTACATACCAGTTTTGACTACAGGTTGCAAGGTCGACAGGGGATATCTACTCCTCATAGGCACCTGATCCCACCTCTGATATATCCAAGGGTCCCAGTTTGTCTTTCTCTTAATTTTGTATTTCTTATAGGATTTGTGAGATTAATCAATGGTCGTTATCTTCAATTGTTTATATATAGAACGGGTTTAAGCTGCCATAAATGGGTATAGTCTTACACTAATTACACTTGTACATCTTTTAGTTTCGGAGCTATTGTGACAGTACCCGCATTAAAAAGTATGATTAGGTTGAGCTATCAAACTTTCCCCCGCGGCAATTGAAAGCATTTAGAAACTTCTCAATGCCTCAGAGCATTACAAGTGGGTACAAAGTACAATGAGCGAATACTGTATTGGATGCAAAAGCATTGGTAAAAAGAAGTCGAGAAACAAGTAGTGATCTGTCAACGTTGGGGTCAATTTTCACACGCGCAAAGGGACCCCAATCCTGACACCTACAGAAGATCACTAGCTATCTTATAATTATATATTTAATTATATAATACACGTATCACTGGGCATCATGGAATTAAGTACATGTATTACTATCAATGAAGGGCGATTCAATTCGTATGATGAAACGCTGTTGGTTAAATCAAATATGACATTACTGTTACAAGAATCCTAGAATCCTACTGGTGATGAGCATATCCAAGTTTGACTGAGGAGGCAGGCGATTTCATTGCATAGTTGCTCTGGTGTTATACATCAGGCATAGTGTGGCGCACTGCAATGACTACAATTAAACAATGATTACAATGACTGCAGGATTACAAGACTAGGGTAGTATGGAGGGTAATCGTGTTCAAAAATCCAAGCATGTAAACTTGTTAATTGAAACATGCAACCGTGTTAATTTCTTTTTCAACTATGTATGTTTGCAACTCAGGGGGTGTACGTTATGTTTCTCAGAAATGTATACCTCAGTGTTGTACTCTTCATTTGTGTCATCGTTTGATTTCTGATTTTACATTTCTCTTTATAAAAATGCATCATTGTTTCTTAAATTATACGCGGTCATCCCTACAGTATTTCCGTTGATAGACTTTGTATTTACATAGCTGTACCTTACAACATCGCATCTTACACGTTACAAGTCAACAAATGCCAAGTTTACATGTTTGTCGAATTTCGATATGACCATATATGGAAAGACAACGGAAATCCACGATTTCTACCGAGAACCGAAAGAAAATCAATGTGCTACACGGGCAGAACACAAGCGGTATTCTCGCTAAATTGTACGTACTTGGGTGAAACGTCACCAATGAACAATATATTTCCGGAATATATGTTAACGTAATTCGAAAAATTAATCATAATAAAGTCATATCTATTAGATCTAAAATACCTATCTAATTACATAACGAATTTACTGAAATTACATGTTAGCTTGGTAGGCTATTTTTTTCTTCAATCATATCTAGGGCTAAAATAAATCAAAATACGTATATATATTTTCATTATAATATGTAGCAATATGTAAGGAAATAGTAGTCAGAAATTTAACTCAACTTAAGTTTTGTTGCACAAAGAATGACAACGAGTATCGGCCACATGACGTGGCTTTTCTGAAAAGGGGGTGGGATTGGGGGCAGAGGAGAAGTCGTCTAAAATTCTTGACAATCTAGCAAAAAAGGGGACCCCCCCCCCCCCCAAGAACTCCATAAAATATGTTGTCTATTCCAAACTAACAGCCTAAGGGAGGGGGAGGGGCTTAGTCCTTCAATTCATTACAATGTACATGTAGTTGGGGGGGGGGGGGGGGGGGGGGTCATCCAATATACCTTACTTTCTATGTGAAAATAACTTTGCACGTAAAAATAATGGAAAATCAATTTTAACGTGCCTGAGTATAAGATGGACGAAATCAGGGATACCAAATGTGATTATCCACTCAAACAACTTTGAGACTTTATCTCCCACAACATTTATAAAGAGGAACACTTTAACAGAGACGGGATGCCCTTCATTGATTGTGGAAAAAACTCTTTCTACCACATCATTCTTTCAGCCTTTTGACTGGCTCTGTGACGTGCAGTACCACATGACCTCTGCACTTTTGATATTACATACACATACGCACAGGCGCCCTCGGGTGATACCCCTACTAAGATGGGATAATTTCCGATGTCTTCCTGCTATAAACAGCCCATAATGCGCAAGATCGTATATACCGAGTTAGCGAAACTCTCTTTTAAAGAAGTCCGGAAAAGCGTGTCAATCTTGGGCATTTTTTGTTTATTCAAAACATGCCATCGGAAGACGATTTAACCTCCATGTGCTTTCCACAAATAAAAGCATTTTTAAATGAAAGGTGTGTAAAAACGTCTGGATACAGGAAAAATGAACTTCTGAATTTAGCTCGCGAAGCTATATATTTTGACGCAAGGCTCTTCTCAGCTTTGGGAATTTACTGGCTGACAGCAGTGGGGGAAAATCCACATTTCCATTAAAATCTATCAGTTGTGGATATTTTTGCGTATTATGTTTTTTTCTTGAATCATTACTACAGTCTAATGCAATGCAATGATAGTACACCATTGTTAAAATCGGGTGAATCGATCACGACAAAAGTTGCAGAACTTGTATTATTTACCCAAACTTCCACCAGAGTTCGTTTGCTCACAAACCAAACTCTTCCACTTAGGCATTATGGGATAGTGATTTCTTAGGCCGCGTATACTGTGACGTCACTGTAGGATGACGTAACGTCAAACGTAAATAACTTTCAAAACAAGAACGTAAACATCAAGTTCATTACTTTACACAATAATTTGAACAGTCTCCCTACTTTTTAAAGATCTTTTGATCATTTTATGTTTAAAATAAAATCCATACTATTAATGCTCTTAATATCAATATCTTCAAACTTTTAACTGCGAACTACTTCTTTAGTGTTATTTGCCTGCGTGATAATCGCGGACTCGCAATATACAAATCTGTATATTGTGCTGCGTCACATAGGAGAGGTCTATTCGTAGGTGACGTAATGAGGCCTCGACGGGGAGTTTGTTATTTACCAACATGCCCAAATTCTCGCATACTCTGGGTCTCGCGAGACTTTGAAAGGGGAAAGTAAAATTTAAAACCAAGACGGAAAAAGTAGTCGCGATCTTGCGTATTGTATATTAACAAATAACGTTTTCAATTTTCATAAATATTTTATTCTAAAAAAGAACTTTTATATCTGAATCCTTTAGGCATGTTTGATTAGATATCCATATCATGCACCAAATCACAGCGAAATTTGGATTCTAGAATCCTTTATTTGCAAGGAAAGTATTTTTGTTTTATCATTCAGGGACGAATCACTAAAAATCATATAAAATAATTGAGAGCTTGTTTCACTCTTTCGATGGTGAGATCACACTTCATAAGAGGTGTTTTAACAAGCCATTAAATAAAATGTTAGTGTAATGAGCTATCTTAACCGGTGCAAAATATGTGTACTAGCATGTTGGATAGTTTTATCCATACATAAACGTTACATGTCTGTGCACATGCACATCAAGAAAGTATATGTTTATTATTAGGCGTTGGTGTAAATCCATTCTTCGTAACCTTATAGATCATTTTCTGTGTGTAATGCGTAACGTCGAGAACTTGAGACTGTGACACATGTCGATTTGTCTTTTGATATAAAAACTTAGCAAATTCGAGATGCAAATCCGTTGTTAATTTTGGCGCATGCGCAATAGCTTAGTCCTACAAATGGGGAATTCTTTCGTTTCTTGGTAATAATCGTGGATTTCCGTTGTCTTTCCATATATGGTCATATCGAAATTCGACAAACATGTAAACTTGACATTTGTTGACTTGTAACGTGTAAGATGCGATGTTGTAAGGTACAGCTATGTAAATACTAAGTCTACCAACGGAAATACTGTAGGGATGACCGCGTGTAATTTAAGAAACAGTGATGCATTTTTATAAAGAGAAATGTAAAATCAGAAATCAAACGTTGACACAAATGAAGAGT
This sequence comes from Ostrea edulis, assembly GCF_947568905.1. Lineage (NCBI taxonomy): Eukaryota > Metazoa > Mollusca > Bivalvia > Ostreida > Ostreidae > Ostrea > Ostrea edulis. The sequence goes on from NC_079172.1 coordinate 54,313,667, forward strand.
ACAACACTGAGGTATACATTTCTGAGAAACATAACGTACACCCCCTGAGTTACAAACATACATAGTTGAAACTGAGAAATTAACACGGTTGCATGTATCGATTAACAAGGTTACATGCTTGGATTTTTTAACACGATCACCCTCCATAGGGTAGCACTGAGTAATTCCGTAATGTCAGATCAATGTGACTTAAATAGGAGGATCTCTGTCATTTTTATGAGGGACCTCTGGATAGTGTGAAATACTTTCTCTAGATGAATGTCAGCTTCATCTCGGGCGTTTTTCGCGCGTTTCAGTGATTAGTCCCCGCAGTACAAGCCAGTGCTTCGAGCTGGCTCATTAAGTTATGAGTTTCAGCTTCATCCATTAACGTATTCAGTGAAATTTAAGTACATGTAACCATGAACTTTCTTTGGAAAGAGCAAATATGAAATAGATTTGATATCTACATAATGTTGTTGATTTTGATCACACTGCGCACTACGGTGGCCGGTATCTCCTACATATATCACACATTACGATAGCAGGAAATACAGCAAAGCAGAAGATTTAGGTGCATTGATTAATGTCCGATTCCAAAATGATTGTCACTGTATGACATGAGTAACCATATTTATCAACAAGAAAGGTTACGTCTATCAGAAAACAAGCCAGTAAATGATATTATATGATTTACTTCATCTTGATATGTATGAATATCAAATAGATTAATTTCCCGTGGGGATCCGGGGTTAGAATAGGTCCTCAGTACCCTTTGCTTGTCGTGCGAGGCGACTAATTAGCGCGGTCGTTCAGACGAGACCGCAAAATCCAAGGCCCCGTGTCACAACAGGTGTGGGACGATAAAGATTCCTCCTTGCTCAAAGACCGTAAACGCCGACATAGACCTAACTTTTGCAGCCTTTCACCGGTAATGGTGACGTCTCCATATGAGCGAAAATTTCTCGAGAAGGACGTTTAACAATATACAATCAATCAATCGAATATATAGCATATTATTATTTCTCATTTATTTTTCTTTATTCGTGAATAAGTGTTGATTATTGTAAAAAAAAAAAAAAAAAAAAGAAATAAAAGAATAGCACATATGTTACGGTGTTTGCGTCATTATTATAATTATGTAGCGTAATTCTGTGCGGTAGTGAATGCTACTTCACCAAACTCTCGGCAGACTTGAGAATCACGGGTCTTTCAGATATGACCTTTACAGTTGGAGTTCCCGTGTCGCGGCAGGCGTTGGCACGTTAAAGAACCCTCAATGCTGCGGCTTTAGGCGCTAAGTATAGGTCAAAATTTGTGGTTAAATGAGTGAAACAAACAACTAACCAACCTTTCCACTGTTTACTCATGAATGAATGTATACATGTGGTCTTTGGATGTACACTGTACATCAAAAATTAATTCGATCCAAAAATGAATGTCGGACGCCAGAAACTTAATGGAGTTTACACCTCCCATGAGCTCTCCGGCGAGGAAATAAGGATTAATCGCACAAAGGGTAGATTGCTCATTTTTGCAATTGTATTTTGAAAGGAAGTCATGATCAGCCATTTTTTCAATGCGTCATCCCTATTTTATATAATCAATGTTCTTATATAAGTGAAGTGGCTTTGATATGTGAATTAATATGCGTAATTTTTCAGATATCGTACTTTGAGAAATCAGGTACTTCTACGTTTTGACAAAAATACTCATCTATTTCAGCCTTCCTTTGAAAAGTATGAGTAAATAATGTGTACATAGTAGAAATATTTAATTTAGGGCTTTATACATCTGAATACATCAAAATTAATTTTCCAGATATTTTACTTTGAGAAACCAACTACATATTTGTAAATGATTTCTCAATGTAAATTATCTGAAATACCTGGCGCTATGCGGGAGTGGCGATATACCGAAGAAACACTGTACTTGTACATTTTGATGGACAATACATTTATCCTTAACTTGGACGTTTCCTTTGAAATTCTGAAAAAGTTGAGTGTTTTTGTCAAAGAAAGATGGAATGCAGATTTATTTAGACAGAAAAGTTTGTTTTGGTTTATTTTCATTTATGAAATTCCAGGTGTCATGCTCAATTTGTCCAAGTACTTGAACATTGCTCTATTAAACAAAACGAAATATAACACACACACACACACACACATATATATACATGTATATATATATATATATATATATATATATATATATATATATATATATATATACTAGCGGAAAAAAAGAAATTGTGCATTATTTAATATATGAAAAAATAACAATGAACAAATTTTATTTCTTGTAATACTGTTAACAAATGTATTCGTTACAACAGTTCATAATCCATTAATGTTAACGTCGAATAACGTCAATTTCAGCACACTCGAAAGACACTGGTATTCGAACTTGAATTAACAAAGTTAATAACGCATGTGACCACCATTTGCATTCACGTAAGCTTGACAACGTCGCCTCATTGATGCCACTGAAGTGTTCAGAAATACTTGAGGGATGTTGTTCAGATGTTGGTTAAAGCCTGGACTAAATCAGCCAATGTCACTGAAATGGCGTAGACGTCGTTCCATTTCATCCCAGACGTGCTCGATCGGCGATAAATCGGGGGGAAACAGCTGGCCAAGGCAAGACATCGACATTCTGTTGAACAAAAAAGTCCCTGACTACACGTGCAACATGTGGCCTTGCGTTGCCTTACTGCAGAGTGATGTGATTTTGCTGTCTCTGTATGAAGGGTATCACATGGCGCTGAATAATTTCGTCTCGATAGCGTACGCCGGTGAGATTTTCATTGACAATTTGTAGAGAGGTCATTCCACGTGCTGTTATTCCACCCCACACCACCATAAAGCTAACTCCACCGAATTGTCGACGTTGCACGTCACAAGCGTCCTAGTACCGCTCCCCAACGCGAAAATACACTCTACAACGGCCGCCACTGCTATCCAAATGAAATCTTGATTCATCAGTGAACAGAATATTGGCCCAGTCCTGTATTCTGAATCGCAGATGTCGTCTGCACCACGCTAGTCTAGCGATACGATGAAGTTGAAGCAGTATTGGGCGCACCGCTGGACGTCTTGGTCTGATGTTGTGCTCGCGCAGACGATTACGCACAGTTCTTGGACTGATTGGTCGAAGTCCAGGAATGCTACGAGCAGTCAAACTTGCTGTCTGGAAACGATTTCTCAGGTACACAAGTCTAATGTGGTTGTCCTGTCGACGCACCATGATGTGTAACCTGGACCTTTGACCTTGACTCCCACTTTCAAGGTTAACCACCAAACCTTGGTGAGAATGTGACCTTTAACCTTGACCCCCACTTTGAAGGTTAACCCCACAACCTTTGGGAGAAAGTATGACCTTGACCTTTGACCCTGACACACTTTTCAAGTTCATTGAAAAATATGTGACTACTCCTTGGAGTTTAAGTAACTAGCTTTATGACAAAACGCCATTTTCAGCCCTTATTTGCCCCCCCCCCCCTACCCCACCCACTGGGCCAATACAGAAGTTCCGAAACCTTCTTGTACATCTACAGGACACCACCACCTACCTCCCAAAATATCATTTAAGTACTGCATAAAATGTTAGAGGAGTTCTGGGAACCAGGTGTTTTGTTTTAGAAAAAAACGTTGTTTTTCGATTCCCATTTGGGCCCGAGGGTGAATATGAAAATTCCGAAACCTTACTGCACATCAATAGGACACCACCAATTACCTTCCAAAAGATCATTTGGGTAATATGTAAAATGGAAAAGGAATTCAGGGAAGCAGGAGTTTTTTCTTTTAGAAAAAATTTCACTTTTCGACTCCCATTTGGGCCCTAGGGTGAAAATGATAATTCCGAAAGCTTATTGCACATCTACAGGACACCACCATTGAACTTCCAAAAGATCTTTGGGTAATGTGTAAAATGTAGGAGGAGTTCAGGGAACCAGGGTTTTGGTTTTTTTTTTTTTTTTTTTTTTTAGAAAAAATGTTTTTCGACTCCCATTTGGGTCCCAGGGTAAAAATGAAAATTCCGAAAGCTTATTGCACATCTACAGGACACCACCATTCATCTTCCAAAAGATGATTTTGCTATTGTATTAAATGTAAGAGGAATTCTGGGAAACAGATGTATGTATAAAATTGTCTTTTTCGACTCTCATTTGGGCCCTAGGATGAAAATGAAAATTCCGAAACATTATTGCACATCTACAGGACACCACCAATCATCTTCCAATAGGTCAGTTGGTTACTACTTAAGATGAAGGAGGAATTTGAGGATAAAGAAAGTGACAGACGGACGGACGGAAGAAGGTAACAACAATATACCCAAACTTTCTTTAGAAAGTGCGGGTATAATAAATAAAAATAAACAAACAAGATGTGTTTGTGAAACGCAAATGCCCCGATAATGGCCAAGTCCATAGATGGCCAAGGTCACAAGGTCAAATATATTGGTTCCAGTAGAAAGATCTTGTCTCAAGAAATGCTCATGTGCAATATGAAAGCTCTGATATTTACCATTTAGAAGTTATGACCAATGTTAATTTTTTAAAAGTAGGAAAAATGCCAAGGTCAAAAAGTTTAGAACCCACGGTAAGGTCTTATCACAAGGAATACTCATGTGAAATATCAAAGCTCTAGCACTCCCTGTTCAAATGTTATTACCAAGGTTAAAGTTTCAGACAGAATGACAGGCTATATAAATTCTATCATCATCATCAGATACTCGTTTGATATTTGGTACATAGCTTAGCCATAACAAGCTACAGATCAAGTTCGAATTTGGTTTCGGTCCGTTGATATAAGTTGTGGCCGTTTGAGTTAGAAAAACAGCATGAATTTTTTTCTGTTTCTGGACTTTTGTTTTTGGTACATTGCTTTGATATAAGAAGCTGCAGATCAATTTTGAATGTTTCCTGGTCTAATCTTTGTACCTAAATACATGTAGTAGTTGATTTCCAACCATTCCTATCCTGGTTCCCCAATTTTTCCCTTTATCATCAACTTCGAATAGCATTGCAGTCCAATAATTTTTGCGACTGGTAGGGGACTATGTATTACCATGCAATACTCTCAGAATGCTTGTTAAATGAAAAAGAATTAACGTTTTCGAGTCTGAATTATTCATTTTAATAATATACATTGTTACATGACTACATAATCATCCCCAGCAACGCTCAACAAAGAAAGTAATATATATCATTTGTTGAAATGGATATCAATTTTGAAGCTATAGCTTTTGAAATGAAAATAAAAAAAAAAACAACCCAAAAAAATAAACAGTGAAGCTTGTTAGCATCATTTCTTTTGTAAAATGTCATTAATTAACTTATTAGGAAGATGTGCATTTACCGAAATTTTTTAATGAACTTGTACTGTGAATTCAAGTTTCATAATTGATCAAAGAATCAACGATTGCTAGCATTTCATAAATTATGGCAGATATTCTTTCAACATTTTACAATGACAAATCACATGCAAGAACTTTTTATGCAGAAACCCCTACCATTGCACAGATGTCGCAGCTAACTTTAGAAAAATTGGTTTGAAAAATTGTAATTTCTCGCGAATTGATGTGTGTACGATGTATCTGGAAAGTACAGAAATCGATCGACTTTCTTTTATCAAAGTTTTCAAAAATCGAAAGTTTAGGGTACGAAATGGTTATCTTTGTGAAATCTTTTAATATTATGTACTTTCGTGTAGAGAAATCAATCGTAGAAGGTGGGCGATATTTTAATTAAGTTACACCAGTGATATATAAACAAGAGCAAAATTCAACTATCTTCACAGAGATTGAGAAAAGCTAAACCATGCTGTACTCCACCAGTTCTCTCTTAGGTAAGTTAATGTGAAACGAGAATATATACATTTCCAATGTTTTAGCCATTGAGATTTCTACAAATTGTAATGATAACCATTTCCTCTTGAATGCGTTGTAGTTGTAAACAGTGCGCGTATGGATACCGATAAATACGGTACGCCTATTACAGCGGTATTACGGCTGAACACTTCCGACAGAAATGAAAGTAGAATGTAAATAAAAGATATAAACTTCATTTTCGAAATACATGAAGTATGCCGGCTTGAATAACCACTGTTCAAATGTACATGTATTTAAAAAAAAATGAAATTTATTTCTTAATTATATCCATCTCTTTTATCATAGATAAAAAAGGGGGTTATGTTGTGTCTCAATTCGCTATAAAAAAATTTGACGAAAACGCTTAGAAAATTAAAACAATTGAAATCAATGAGTATTTATGAAACTGTTTATAAACTGTCTCCTGCTGTGATGAAATCAAATTTACAGTGATCTATTTAAATTGACTTGGTCCAAATTTTTCTAGTTCAGATGTCCAAAGGGGGGGGGGGTGGACATCTGAACTAGAAAAATTTGGACTAAGTCAATTAATTAAAACACTTTACTAACACCTCATGTACCCTTATTGATCATTTCTACACTACCTATCCTGATCACATTTGTGAAATTCAGGTACCCCCATAGCTAGGTCAGACCATTATTCTATTTGTGTAATACACAGATCTAACAACATGCGGTGTAAGGGAACTTTCGATATTGGAAAAATAAAGTTACGCTTTTGATTAATAATGTAACATCTACTTCTTACAAATCAGCAATTGAGGAGATATCTAATCCTAGAGATAGCTACCACAAACATTTACCTTTTAAGTCTTAAGTTTCCCCCCACTCATATTAAGGACAACGGGTCAGATATTGACAAGATATAGTACATATTAAGTACAACGGGTCAAATATTGACAAGATGTAGTAAATATTAAGTACAACGGGTCAAATATTGACAAGATGGAGTATACATATTAAGGACAACGGGTCAGATATTGACAAGATACAGTATATGGTGAATATTTTCAAAGAACACTTCACAAAACTTTTTAGCTATCTATTAACAAAATTACCAAATATTAGCTTTAATCCAGACAAGTTTTAAAAAATCAACAGTTTGGTGAGGAAAACATGTTTAGTATACGCCCTATTAGCCAGGACGAAGCCTTTACAATGCTAAGCACACTTGACATTCATTGGTCTCCGTCTCTTAAAACTTTATGCAAATATAATTTCTAAACCCATATTCTTAATATTATAAATCTTTCCTTCATAGACAATTAAATCAAAATGTATGCTCATTTGCACACAACAGAAGAGGTTTACCTAGGAAACCCAGTGCATACAAATGTTTTTAGCAAAAAAATTATAATACGTTGAAGTTCCAAAACTCTTAGGTGTTCAGATAGACCAATCTCTGCAGTATGGTTGTCATATAGACTATATTCAGCTACTTCCATAAAGTACGATAAAACTCTTCGATAATGCGTACATATTGTCCTCAATTAACTATTGTCTCACGTTTTACATCTAAAGCCGATATTTAAAGAATTCTAAACTCCAGAAACGGGCTGCTAGACTTAATCTTGAAGCAGCACCTGATGAGCCTTGTTTGAATTAAATGTTTATTCGGTTTAAATGTGTTTAAATTAATGTACGTTAGTTGATATAAGTGTAGTAACATGTATTGTGCACCACATTTCATGCCTATGATGTCTCCCCTCCCAAAAAAACTTTTGATTCCTATTCCCTGCGTTCAGAATCAAAATTATAATCCTCGCGTTTACCAAAACATCGAACAATCCTATTCCAAAGCTCTCCTTAATACCTCTGTATGGAATGAACTACCATTTCTCCTTAATACCTCTGTATGGAATGAACTACCATTTCTCCTTAATACCTCTGTATGGAATGAACTACCATTTCTCCTTAATACCTCTGTATGGAATGAACTACCATTTCTCCTTAATACCTCTGTATGGAATGAACTACCATTTCTCCTTAATACCTCTGTATGGAATGAACTACCATTTCTCCTTAATACCTCTGTATGGAATGAACTACATTTAATTGTAAAGTTATGGTCGTCTCCTCCTTTTTTATCATTTTTTAGAAAATCTTATAATTAGAGACATCGTTATTTCTAAATACATGTTCATATATATGCCTGTACATGTGCTTGTATGTATATAGTTTTGTGTGCGATCAGTTTTTAAATCGAGGCAGGCTACTGACTAATAAGTTGATATTATAGGGGTTTAAAAATTCTCTTTTAAAGTCAGCGTTTCACAATTCTACCATCGTTATAATGATCTAGTTTGCCCTTATAACCTATCATTGGGTCAAATACTGTTTGACGTATTTCATACCGATTGTTAGGCCGTTCTTGGTTTACTGATTTTGACTACAGATTACTCCGTTTACCTGATCAAGACATAGGGATCAAGGTAAGTGTGACCGGTCAACAGGAGATATTTATTCCTTCTAGGAAACTGGTCCAACCTCTGGTGTGTCCTGGGGTCTGTGTTTGCCCAAATCTTTATTTCTATTTCTTGAGGGAGGTATGAGATTGATCCCTGTTCGTTATCTTCGCCTTTCATAAATATACATTTATTTTCATACCCCTTTTCCCCCTGTACGCCATGATGTACCTATTCTACACCACGAATATGGACCACTATACTTGTCTTAAGCACCACTTCGTTATACAATGTATTTAATCACAGAACGTTAACCTATCATTATGCTTATTCTGATTGCACGTATCGCTATGTATATATTGTTCATATTTCAGAAGGCCCCGGGGAATATTAGTACCTTGTACTAACGCGGCTACCTTCTCTAAATAAAGCATTATTATTATTGTCATCATCATATATGATAATTCTCGCTTGAATATATTTCTTTGACATTACAAATCACTTACAGTTATCTTGTTCACTGGTGCCGCGGCTGGGACTAGCAATGCATGCTATAATCAAAGAGACTGTAAAAATGGCGGAACTTGTCAACGAATCTCTAGTCCTGCGGGATCCTGTATTTGTACAATAGAATGGATAGGACCCCACTGTGAAGGTAGAGTCGATCCTGTGGTTTTCAACATCTACTTTGTTCTAAACACCAATTTTGTAGAGTATGATTTTGTTTGCTAATCCATTTTAGTGCGGTGTTATAAATGCAACCCATGTACGTAAAATTAAAACTCTTGGGTTGGGTTGACCTGCGTTATACATATACATTTGAACCTAACATTTACCCTAGATGTAATATCATTACGTCACAGCATAATATCAAAAGTACAATATTATTACGATTTTGCAGGATTTTTGATGCCGCAAAATTTCAAAGTTTTGTACTTCCGCACATCCATTGAAGTCATAAAATGTAATTAATTGATCCGCTTACATCCGTGTACTTTAAAGCAATAGTAGCTGTCATTTTGATATCGAAAATATATGTTGCAAAATTGTGATATACTATTTCAATGATGAAGCAAAATTACATTTTTGTCTTCCCGTACCAAACTTTATTTCTAGATAAGTCTATATATTCAATAGAACTGAAATCCTTATTTTTATAAAATCTTAATCTTAGTTTTAATTTTATCAATGGCTATGAATAAATTTACATACAAAACTATCATAACATTTCTACAACAAAATAAAATTTTCAACTAATAATTAAATATTTCTTTAAGACTAGTAGTCTGTAAAAGTTTGATTAAGCAATCCTCGTAATTAGTAAGCAATATCACTTTCGTGAACATTGTTATTGAGATTATGGTTTAATGAAATGACACGAATAATTATTTTTTAAGTTGTTTTAATCTCCGTCAGACTCGGACTCTGCCTGTGGACAATCGGTTAACTGCAGGCCAGTCAAGCTTCAGTCATTATACATTTATATTCTATCACGTCTTAGGATTTCTGAATTATTACATATCATGACCAAGCATGTGAAAAGTACACCCATACTTTGGTAAAAGTCAAGCAAACTAGTACCATCAAATAATGTTAAAATATGATAATGCTGCCGTACACCCGAAACGTCATTCCCATGCAAAATTCATGTTGCTGTGACGAAGACAACTGTTTAATAGTTATTTAAAGGTATATAAATAATATTTTGTTCATTAATTACTAGGACAACGACAAATCTTTAAGCACGACTTCGAGGCGTTTGAGCAGTTTCAACTGGTAGAAGGAACACATATTACAACAACGGTAACTATCAAAAGTAAAATACAGAGAGCACGAGGAGGGGGATGTTTTATAAATAACTTCTGTAAATCCCTTTGTTTTGCATTCTTTAGGCATCCAGTAATACTGTACCTAACACTGGATACAACGGAACCCCTAAATTCGGAAGTATAGGGCCTGGATCATCTTTTGGATTGAGTAACGAAATGTTAAATAAGGGTATGTAAATACTTATACAAAATAAGTTTTTATTTGTTGTACCTGAAGTTAGTCGACTCACATACTGAACTTCATGTCGTGACTTAATGTTTTCCTTTATATCGATAAATAAACAAAGGAATCTTAGAAAAAGAATATAACGCTAAAATTTATTTTTCTCAGACATGTAATTTGATATATTTTCAGAAAAGACATATTGTGCAGAATTTGGTTATTACATATCGGGAGATCAGTCTCAGGTAGAAGTTAAGCTGTTTAATAAACTTGTTGGTGCATCTTCTTCAGTCTGGAAATCAGGCTCTCCTGATCAAGGAAAGTGGCTGTATGCTAAGTTCTCTTTCGTCAACTTACCCAAATCAGCCTTGGTAAGATTTACATCCGAAACGGAAATACATGCATACAGAATTGATAATTTTTTGCACGACAATAATAACTGATTTACACCTATTTCAGCTATACTACAATAGATCATTATAGTGTGACACAATTCTCAAAAATATTGCGCGGAGGATCATGCGTAGCATTTGTTATTTTACATTTATTGCATTATAGTGAGAGAGATATAAAGACTTATTCACCCAAGAAAAATCATATAAATTGTTTATTATACCGAAACAAAGCAAGACCACAAAAATGCTTTTGAAATTGGAGTCCTCTCTTCTATACATTGTATGTAGCTGAGATTGTCTTAACAGTAACACCGCGCCGTCAACTTATCAAAAGGTACAAACAACGAAATACAGTGATATGATAAGTTTTTGTATTTCCATTCTCAATGATTGCTGATTTACTTGCTTGGTTTCCTATCAACCGTGGCGTCGGTGGCCTAGTGGTTAGGCCGTCAGACTCTTGACCGAAAGGTCGTGGATTCGAGTCCTGGCTACGGAAGGGCCGACGTTGTGTCCTTGGGAAAGGCACTTTACATGAATTGCCTCACTCCACCCAAGTGTAAAAGGGGTACCTGGTTATAGACAGTGAAAGATATTGTTAGAATGTTAGTGCTCTAGCGCTTGTAATGGCAACTTGCACTGTATGCTTCCTAGGAGGCTGAGAAAGTTCTAGATTGATATAAGGTCTGCCGGGGTAAAGCGCTTTGAGCAGCATACGCTGGAAAAAGCGCTAATAAAATCAATCATTATTATTATTAACCAAAACCAGGCGATTTAACTTTATTATATACCCATCAATGTAATTGATGCCGTCACAATGCATCAACGCAAAGTTATTTGTGGAAAATATTGTCCGCGTCACAAACAAAACTACGTACAAAAAACATATTTTTATGGTATGTCTGTGTTTTTGATAATCTGGGTTACATTTATTATCTTATAAATGTGGATTTAAAATGCATAAGGGGGTATATAATAAATTTATCATTACTACAGTAACTTGATCCGAAGAGTTGGATCACGTCTCGTTGACAGGCGCGGATCATCATGATGATCCGCTCCTGTCAACTCGACTTGATCCGACTCTTCGGATCAAGTTACTGTAGTAATAATATAATATGTATCAGAGACCCGCATATATTGTGCCTTACGAACTATGAAAGTACAAAAACAGAATCTGATTGGCCGAGAAGGTCACGTGACCGTCGTGTTTGCCCTGCAACAAAACATCGTGTTCCACCCCTTCGGATATCTGTTTCACTTTCGTGTCCAGTTAAATGAACAAACCCGAGTGTTCCGAATGACGCAGGCAACAACAAACACAGCCTCGTGCATTTCCATATATTTAACGTCAAGGTAAACGAAGTTTATTGTGACGTCACAATAAGTTCGAGTCATTGTAATTTGATAGTTCGTAAGGCACAAAATATGCGGATCTCTGATATACATTTAAATCCCTTTGTTTTGGTTGGTAGAAAAAGCAAGCAAGTAAATCAGCATCCATGGAGAATGGAAATAAACAAACTGGTTATCATATCACTGTAAATCGTTGTTTGTATCCCCCAATACGTTGACAGCGCGGTGTTACTGTTAAGGCAATCTCAGCTACATACAATGTATAGTTGAGCGGACTCCCAATTTCAAATTTATTTTTGTAGTCTTCCTTTGTTTCGGTATAATAAACAATTTATTGCATGAATGTTCGGGAGATATGAATATTTATTCACCCAAGAAAAATCATATTCCCCTCGGGCGTTGCCCTCGGGGAATATGATTTTTCTTGGGTGAATAAATATTCATATCTCCCTCACTATCATGCAATAAATGTATATTAATATACCTCAGTATGAGAATCTATGCAACACGTAATCTGATTGGTCTAAACAGTCACGTGTCAGGGATGATAAAACTTCATATCTCCCTCTCAAACATCATATCCCCCCATTATATTTACCACTTGGGCAGCCTCGTCCATTTTCCATAAATTTAACGTCAATGTTATAAAAGGTGTCATTACATGACTGAATAACTACGGGGTTTATGATAATTAGGTACGGCGTAGGCTTTTACATGTATGGGGGGGGGGGGGGGGGTTATTTTGCGCTGCAGATATTTTCTTGTCTGATTTCTAACAGTAAATCTAGGTATGGAAATCAACTCATCTATGTGCATGCGTAGTACATGATCAAATAAAGTCAGGGCTATGAGACTATTTGTGATGTTTTCATAGTTTATGTATAACGCCAAGTTCAGTACCACGTGCATTTAGGTGAATTAACATTCGATATTCCAACATCGGACCGAAAATAAATCGAGAATTTCTAAATTGATGCCATTTGTTACCAATTTCTGGTCGTTCAATGAAAAATGTCGTCTCTTATCACTCACAGCTATGTCTTGCACTGTAGTAGTAAAGAGGTGATCATCCAGGTGTAGTTTCGTAGGGTCTAGTAACCGGTTTGAAATCATTTAATCATAAAATAAAACAATTATTAACATTTTTGAAGTCAATACTATGCTTTAGCTACCTGAGTAATACAATTATATACTGACCGCCCTATCCTGGCATAGTGAATATTGTACTTCTCTGTTAGCTAAAACACCATTTTTGCCTTTCTCACTCATATTGAGATGTTACCAGTTGTAGTTGAAGTATCACAAATTTAAACCTATACTTAGCCCCCAAAGCCGCTGCAGTGAGGGTTTCAAGGTTATATCCGAAAGACCTGTGATTCTCAATTCTAAATGTTTTGAAATTTGTTAAAACTTGACATTTAGTCGAGTGTTTTACCTCTTTGACAATCGTGCAGGAAAAAATCTACATTTTTCATGTTTATTCATGACAGCGTAAATAAATTTTCCTTCGAATACCTTTCAGACTTTAACAAAATACGATTGTTTGCCCAACTCTCTACTTCGTATTGCTTAGAAGAGTCATGAGATTGATGATTACTGTTCGTTATATCCACCTTTCATAGAATACCGTTGCATTATCATAAGTGAGAACCACGTAAGTTGAAATAAATGTGATTTCTTTCGTTTGAGGAACGAATTAGACAGAAATCAATTTCTACTTGGTAATTATAATGAATGGATTATTCCGGATATTTCAAGTTTTTAATTCGAATACCTGTATAGGTATGTTCAGTCATGCGGTTCAATAGAACCGGTTTCAATCGAGTAACGATGTAAAATCAGTTTAGGACGAGACGTAGAGCTGAAAACACGTTTAAATTTTATACTAATTTGTATCTACATGTTATGTAATTATAGTATGTTGTATTGTTACAACATTTAAGCTGCAGCGTGTCGTTGCTAGTCCATTTAGTGTGTTTTTATTACTGATCTTATATCAGAAATGAATGAGATTTAAATGAGAATCCTTTGTATAGTATACACTTATACAATGACATATCATACCAATCAAATCATTTAAATATTACATCATCATACCAACTTACTTTTAGTTGGTTGTGTATTGTTTAACGTCCCTCTCGAGAATTTTTCACTCATGAAGACGTCACCATTGCCGGTGAAGGGCTGCCAACTTTAGGCCTATATGCTCGGCGCTTACGGCCTTTGAGCAGGGAGGGATCTTTATCTTGCCACGCCTGCTGTGACATGGGGCCTCGGTTTTTGCGGTCTCACCTTTGGAAAGTTTAAAGTGTGTGTGGAGGGGGTAGGGGTGGTGTATTCTTTTACTTAATTTTAAACATCAGTTTAATCTCCCGTTCTTGTTACAATCAAATGCTCAACATTGGACGTATCTGTCTAGTATATGAGTCTCTTACAAAGTACTATGTGGTTTAGCACTAGCTTTCCTCAAAGGCATCATTACAATGGCCTCTGTGCTCTAGTGACCCTAGTAGTACTGCGTGCATACACAAACATATGATAGGGAAATATAGGTGATGTGACATTACTGTCACCTAAGAACGGGTAATAATAGACCCTTCGTTTTAGTGAAACTGTTGAGTGTTTAAAACATCAAAAGCTAATTTTTTTAGCTCATCTGAGCTGGAAGCTCAAGTGAGCTTTTCTGATCGCCAGTTGGCCGTCGTCTGTCCGTCTGTAAACTTTTCACATTTTCTACTTCTTCTCCAGAACCACTGGAATAATTCCAACCAAACTTGACCAAAAAAAAAAAAAATGCATCCTTCGGGAAGGTCTTTCAAGCTCAACTTCCGAAGATTGACTGGGCCAGAAAAGTTAATATTTACATGAAAGCTTCCTCACATAGTGCAGATTCAAGTTTGTTCAAATCACCCCCCCCCCCCCCTTGCCCGGGGAAGGGCGGGACCACACTAGGTGATCAAATTTTTACTTACATATATATACAATGTATAGAGAAAATCCTTTAAAATATTCTTCTCAAGAACCATTAGGCCAGAGATGTTTACATTTACATGAACGCTTCCTGACATAGTGGAGATTCAAGTTTGTAAAAATCATGGCTCCCGGTAGTAGGTTGGGGCCACAATAAGGATCAAAGTTTTACAAGCGAATATATAGGGGAAATCTTTAAATATAGGCTGAGTTGACTCAGGTGAGCGATGTCACAGGCACCTGAAGTATGGATTATTACTACCCCCCCCCCCCTTGTCATAATTTTTTTTGGTGGCAATAATTTCTCTGAAATGTGTGAATTCCCAGTCTATCTCATCCCTATTTCTATTCATGTAATCGCTTCACGCTTTTTGTAAGCTTTAGAGATTGGCCTTCTACCGGTATAATAAAATACACAAGGTAAGAAACAAAAATTTGAAAACAAACAGGGGTCCCCGTTTCGGGGCACATTTTCCAAGTAATTACAGCATTACCTAAGGAATTTTGGCGAGCGGCATGTCGGGGAGATGTCATATTACAAGTCTCTTCAACTCAAAACCCATCTCTTTTATTTGACACAATCTTGCGTGCATTGATCGGACAGGGCTTCATCTCTTCCACTGGCAGCCAAAAAGGAGGTCACAGAGTACGAATTTATAACGTGTCGTGTGATTGGTTCGCGAATAATCCCGAGACCCTTCGGATGATCCTGAGACAAAGCAATGTCTTTGCGAACCAATCATGTGCTTTGAGTAATTTTAAAATCATACAATTAATGCACTATATAAATGTTAATAATAATAATTTGCATTTCAGGTAATTCGTGGGACTACATCGAATGACGCCATGTCAAAAGTGGCTATAGACCAAATTCGTATTTACGAAGGCGCCTGCAAGTAAAATGAGATAAATATTGTATTGCACTCTTCACAACCCAATAAAGTGACGTGCATGTAAACATGGACTTTTGATTTCATTCAGCAATGTATTTATTGACATATTTAGGATGCCTAACGAACAGGACCCCGTTGCACGAAGATAAGTTATAAGTTTAACTGACAGTTAATGTAAGAATTAATAACAAGTTAACTGTTAGTAAAAATCAACTAACCTTCGTGCAACTGGGTCTATAAGTTGCTGTCTTTTAAACAAGCTTTGCAATACGTTGACTATGGGCATGTGAATCTAACAGAAACTTAAACTTATAGGTTCTATTATTTAGATGGTTTTTAAAAAGACGATTTTATAAAATCTTGAATCATGCAATTTTCCCCTGATAGAGCTGTAATGAGATCTTTAGCATCAGAATCGATAGTCACCCCTGTATTTGACCAGGCCCTTAAAGTTCAAATTCAACAGGGGTGCAATATGGTCTAGATAATAACGTTTGAGTTTCATATCTAAATGTTATGATATAAATCTGGCAAGAAAATACCTTAATCCAATTATACGAATTTTGCTACAAAAGTTATACGAATTTTGCTACAAAAGTTTGATGTTCACAAGCTTGATTGTAGTTTTTACTTTCATTAGCTCAGTGCAACTTTTCAAATGATGTTCCATTTAATTAAAATACGGCCAGCCAAAATATTCCTCCTTTGTTGAGCGGTGCTTGGGTGAATGTCTTATCATATATGTACAAAAGTGTATAAATGAATACATTACACTCTATAACATTGATCATATTCATTACAAACACAAAAAACTGTTTTATCACAAACTGTAGAGAACATACTGTTTTAAAATCCTCTTGACATTTGTGTATGTATCATTGCTGTACTTGTGCATACACAAGCTGAGTTTTCTCCCCATGCGTACGGCCACTATAAGTTCCAATGTATAATTTTTTTTGTGTTATTCAGCTATTGAATGGCCTCCTATTAATCCCTTATATGATTCAGTTGCAAAACGAAAGTTTTACGTTACTATCATCATTCATTTCCGTTACTATCATCCTCGCTGTTTTTTCAACGACGAATTTTCTGTTCATATGAGCCATATAAAAGATAAAATAACACCTGATCGTAATTGTTGCTAGTGTATGATATTTCTTACCTACATATCATTCGCAAATAAGTAAACGTGGTCTTTCCAGAATTTCCTCCCGCCATCTTGGGATGATAGTAACGATGGTTACTATCATCAGTTTAATACCAGTCCATGACGTCACCAAGACCGGTGAAGGGCTTCAAATTTAGGGCTATTCTCGGCGCTTACGGCCATTGAGCAGTTAGGGTTCTTTAGCGTGCCACATCTACTGTGACACGGGTCATCCGTTTTAAGGTCATATCCGAGGACCCGTGACATTCACACCTAATGCCGAGCGTTTGGCGATGGAACTGTGACGCGGCCGGGATTCGAACCCCAGGCCTTCCGTTTGCGGGGCGAACGCTCTAACTTCTCGGCCACCGCGGCGGTTTTAAAATTTTTCAGATGATTGAACGCTTTATAACAGAATCATTTCTTAAACATTCAAGCGATGGACTAATGATATGCGTATTATGTCTTTAAAATGAAAAGGTGTTCCCATCCTGATCATGGTCCATGCATTTGATTATGACTACGTACAGTAATAAGATATGATTATAATTTACCGGTTATAAAGTATCCCAAACGAAGTACTGGTTGTATAAAAGTGGCTTTTATAAAGTACTACTATTTTCCGCTCTAATGACAAAATCCGAGCAAATTTTAACTTCATTTAAAAGATCTAAATCACGAAGGCTATGATTTTGAAATTTTCCAAAAAATCCTCCTTTGTCTAAGTCAATCTGGTGTCACTTGACCTTGATACCAGTTGGTAGGTCCTGTCATCCTCTTGCCATTTCTGAAGATTCCATGTTGCTATTAGTCTCGGTTTTAAAGTTATACCAGTTTGTATGTTCAAGGTCAGAGGTGATGGTCATTGGAGTCACTTGACCTTGATACCAATTTCTAGATCTCATCATTTCTGAAGACCACAGGACTGTATCACTCCTGGTTTTTAATACCAGTTTTATGTTCTATGATCAAAGGTCAAGGTAACTGGCGTCAGTTGACCTTGATACTAGATTTTAGATCCTTTCATCCTATTCTGTAGATTCCATGTCACTATTAGTCCCCGTTTTAAAGTTATACTAGTTTAAAAGTTGAAGGTCACTGGAGTCACTTGACATCGATACCAAATTGTACATCTCATCATCCTTCATCATTTCTGTAGACCCTAGTGCTCTACCACACCTGGTTCTTAAGTAATACCAGTTTTATGTTCTAAGATCAAAGGTCAAGGTCACTGGACCTTGATACTAGTTTGTAGATCCTGCCATTTTTGAAGACCCCATGTCGCCATTAGTCCCGGTTTTAAAGTTTATATCAATTTGTACGTTCAAGGTCAGAGGTCAAAGTCACTTTGTTACCAATTTCTAGATCTCATAATCATTTTTGAAGACCCCAGGACTCTATCACACCTGGGCCCTTATTAACAACATATTTAACGATCAAGCTGACAAACATAATTCTGTTTGATATTGAAATACTTATCACAAGGTCATAAGTATGTATTCAAGTTTGATAAACAATGGATTTACTTTAAGAAACTCTACAAGAAATGATTAATAAAAAAAATCAGTGTTTATAAATTTTATCTTAGTCGTAAGATATTTTGTGAATAGGGCCACTGGTTCTTAAGTAATACCAGTTTCATGTTATATGATCAAAGGTGAGGGTCACTCGACCTTGATACCAGTTTGCAGGTCCTTTCATCCTCTTGCCATTTCTGAAGATCCCGGGTTGCTATTAGTCCCAAATTTAAAGTAATACCAATTTGTATATTCGAGGTCAAGGTCACTGGAGTCACTTGATCTTGATACCTATTTGTAGATTTCATCATCATTTCTGAAGACAACTGGACTCTTTTATCATCTTTGTCAAGCTATATCTGTTGTAATTTGGAATCATCCCCCTTAGAGTTCTATGTTAAGCCCCCCCCCCCCCCCCCCCCCCCCAGTTCCCTTACCACCTTCAATCTAAAACCAAAAACATTTCTCCACATCTAGATACACTGACCTATCTTATCTTTGAATATCTAATACTTTTATCAACTGGTTACGGAGAACGATGTCGTAGAGTTTTAGTCACGAGAAAAAAGCGGAAGAACCAAGCAAAAACATTAGGTCTCAAAACTTCGTAATAAAATTCAATACTAATCACCTGATCAAGGATGTTAAGGAGAATTTTATACGAGAAACTGTGTGGGTAAAAACTAGTGAAAAATACCTCTTCAGGTGTCTAGAAGCAAGCCAGTAAGTTCTTGTCGTCACTATGAAAGGCGAAGATAACGAACAGTGATCAATCTCATAACTCCTATAAGCAATACAGAATTGATAGTCGGGCAAACACGGACCCCTGGACACATCAGAGGTGGGATCAGGTGCCTAGGAGGAGTAAGCATCCCCTGTCGACCGGTCACACCCGCTATGAGCACCATATCCTGATCAGTTAAACGGGGTTATTCGTAGTCAAAATCAGTGTGCCAAGAACGGCCTAACCATCGGTATGAAACACGTCAGACAGCATTTGACCCAATGATAGGTTGTATTGACGAACTAGATTGTTATAACGACCATAGAATTTGCGAAATGCCGGCTTCAATCGAGACTGTTGAAATCTCTGTACCATCAACTTGTTTGTCAGTAGTTTGCCTCGATTTAACAAGAGTACCGCAAACGGTACAGTATACGCCCGTCGGACAGTGAGCCTTTGACTAAATACCAGGGCAATATCTGTATACGTAATGAAAAAAAAAAGGCTCGAAAACTGTCTGACCTATTTTTAGTCCAAAAGTAGGTCAAGGATGGACCAATCCAGCTGAAATGCAAACTGAACTTATATCCCTCTGAGAGGAAGCCTTTTTGACTAAATATCAGGGCTATATCTGTATCCGTAATGAAAAAAGCCCGGAAACTTTTACCTATTTTTTTCCAAAAAGGAGGTCAAGGATGGACCAATCCCGTTGAAATGCAAGCTGAACTTGTATTCCTCCAAGAGTAAGCCTCTGACTAAATATCAGTGCAATATCTGTATCCGTAATGAAAAAAGCCCGGAAAACTGTTTGACCTATCTATACCTTAAAAGCAGGTCATGGATGGACCAATCCAGCTTCCAGCTGAAATGCAAACTGAACTTGTATTCCTCCAAGAGGAAGCCTCCGACTAAATTTCAGGACACTATCTGTATCCATAATGAAAAAAGCCCGGAAAACTATTTGACCTACTTTTATTCCTAATGTAGGTCACGGACGGACGGACCAATCCAGATGAAATGCAAACTGAACTTGTATTTCTATAAAAGGAAGCTTATGTGTAAATTTCAGGGCAATATCTGTATCTGTAAAGAAAAAGTCCGAAAAACTGTTTGACCTACTTATAGCCCTAAAGTAGGTCAACGATGGACTAATCCAGCTGAAATGCAAACACACTCTTACAATTCTTAAAAGAGATATTGTGACCAAATTTCAAAGTTGTACATGCATCCGTTACGGAAAAGGTTCGGAAAACATGACCCGGGACGGACGGCTAGACGGACGGACAGCGCCATAACATAAAACGTCTAATGACGGGCGTATAAAAACTGACTATACGCAGAACAAGCTCTTGCGTATCGAATCAATTGAGAAATATAAACACCATAATGCAGGTTGTAATGGAATATTGCTACATAAATATGGGAAGTTGATGATGGAGAAGCTGAAACCATCCCCTTTGTCATACAGTTGAGTTCCGTCAGTTTGCCGTTAATGTCTACTTTCAACAAGAGATGTTTGTAAAACACAATATGCCCCCCATGGTGCAAAATTGAAAAGGGTTATACACACACACAACATTTAATTGAGAGTAGTATCATCAATTCAAAATATTGAGCAGACAATATCTTCCTATGTCAAGAGTGGATTGACCATGTGACCTAAAAATCAATAGGGGTCATCAACTCCTGAAGATGTACTAGTGTACCAAGTTTGATGCCTGTCAAGCAAAGGGTTCTCAAGATATTGAGCGGACAGTATGTTCCTATGTACAGTTTAACCCTTGACCTTTGACCACGCGACCTCAAAATCAATAGTGTCATCTTCTCCTGAAGATGTACCAGTGTGCCAAGTTTAATGCCTGTCAAGCAAAGGGTTCTCAAGATATGGAGGATACAGTATATTCCAATGTCCAGTTTGACCCTTGACCATGTGATCTAAAAATCAATAGGGGTCGTCTTCTCCTGAAGACGTACCAGTGTACCATATTTGATGTCTGTCAAGCAAAGGGTTCTCAAGATATTGAACGGACAGTATATTCCTATGTCCAGTTTGACCCTTGACCTTTAAACATGTGACCTCAAAATAAATAGGGGTAATTTTCTTCTGAAGATGTACCAGTGTACCATGTTTGATGTCTGTCAAGCGAAGGGATCTCAAAATATTGAACGGACAGTATATTCCTGTCTAGTGTGACCCTTGACCTTTGACCATGTGACCTCAAAATCAATAGTGGTCGTCTTCTCCTGAAGTCGTATCAGTGTACCAAGTTTGATGTCTGTCAAGAAAAGGGTTCTCAAGATACTGAGCAGACAGTATATTCCCATGTCAAGTTTGACCCTTGATCTTTAACCATGTGACCTCAAAATCAATAGGGGTCATCTTCTCTTGAAGATGTACCAGTGTATCAAGTTTGATGTCTGTCAAGCAAAGGGTTATCGAGATATTTAACGGACAGTATATTCCTATGTCCAGTTTGACCGTTGACCTTTGACCATGTGACCTCAAAATCAATGGGGGTCATCTTCTTCTGAAGATGTACTGGCGTACCAAGTTTGATGTCTGTCAAGCAAAGGGTTCTCTAGACATTGAATGGTCAGTATATTCCTATGCCCAGTTTGACCCTTGACCATATGACCTCAAAATCAATAGGGTCATCTACTCCTTAGGATGTACCAATGTGCCAAGTTTGATGTCTTTCAAGCAAAGGGTTCTCAAGATATTAAGCGGACATTATATTCCTATGTCCAGAGTAGATTGACCCTTGACCTTTGGACCTGAAAAACAATAGGGATCCTCTTCTACTCATAACTAACCCACATATGAAATATCATTATCATCAAGTGAATGGTTCTCAAGATATTGAGCGGACAACACATGGTCTACAGATCGACCGACAGACAGACCGACCGACCGACAGGTGCAAAACAATATGCCCCCTCTTTTTCAAAGGGGGGGCATAATAAAATATGTAAGTATGAAACAGACGTGGACGACTGCTTCGTATGAAAATAGAAAAAGGTCAGCTAATAAAGGAGCACAATTCGTGCCCATGGGAATTCCAACAGACTGTTGGGAATACCTGATCACCAAAGACCACGAAGATATCGTCAACGAGGAACTCAAGCATATTTTTATGCCCCCGAGATCGAAGATCGGGGGGGGGGGCATATTGTTTTTGTCCTGTCTGTCATTCTGTCTGAAACTTTAACCTTGCTAATAATCCGTGGGTACCAACATTTTTGACCCCGTGACCTTGGAGTTTGACCTACTTTTTGAAAACTTTAACCTTGCTAATAACTTTTGAACAGTAAGTGATAGAGCTTTGATATTTCACATAAGTATTCCTTGTGACAAGACCTTTCCGTTGGTATTAAACCTTTTGACCTTGACATTTGACCTACTTTTAATTAATTTTTTTACATTGGTCATAACTTCTAAATGCTAAATATTAGAGCTTTCATATTGTACATGAGTATTTCTTTTGACAAGATCTTTCTACTGGTACCAAGATATTTGCCCTTGTGACCCTGACCATCTTCGGAATTGGTCATTATCGGAGGCATTTGTTTTTCACAAACACATCTTGTTTATTTTGATGACTATTACTAGATATGAATAGTTCCTTTTTGCATTTTTGTTGATTGATTGAATATTGTTTCACGTCCCTCTCGAGAATATTTCACTTAAGGGCTGCAAAATTTAGGCCTATGCTTGGCGCTTATGTCCATTGAGCAGGAAGGGATTTTTATCGTGCCACACCTGCTGTGACACGGGACCTCGGTTTTTGCGGTCTCATCCGAAGGACCGCCCCATTTAGTGGCCTCTTACGACAAGCAAGGGGGTACTGAGGACCTATTCTAACCCGGATACCCACGGGAGAGCCACTCCGACAAAGAAAGGAAAATCATATGGTTGTAGATAGAATTTACACTCTGCTCCGAATACCCACGGGAGAGCCACTCCGACCAAAAAAGGAAAATCATATGGTTGCAGAAAGAATTTACAATCTGCTGTTCGTTTTTTTAAACTTGATATTAAATCTAAACCTTTGAAGGGGTCATCCATAATTGTCAACCATTTTTCAAAGCGTGCAAAAGGCACGCTCGGGGGGAGGGGTAAAAAATCGACAATTTTACCGTACGCTCTTTTTTTCTCTTCCGGATTTATTTCATAAAAGTATTGGTCATGTTACAAAAGTGTAATGCCTATAAAAAGACGACAAGATAAGACAGAGACATCTTAATTTTTTTCTATAAAAATCTATTATGTACACAAGATTGCACATTTATAAAACATATCATTCATATAGAACAAGAAATAGGGGTACCAATATTAAAGAACTCATTGTTTGAACTAAATTGCTCATAAACTCGATTGTCGACCTTCTTGTTGGGAATTTAAAAATGGTTGATGTACACTTTTTGAGGGGTGGGGGGGGGGGTCTCAAAAAGTGTGCTTTTTGCACACTTTGGAAAATGGTTGACAATTATGGATGGCCCCTAATAATTTCTTATCTGTACTTGTCCATTGATGTAAATACTACATTATATGGCATATGCAAATAACTTGACAATCGGAAGTTGAAAACTTCAGTACCCAAACATGGCGCACAAATAAGAATCGTGAAATTGGAATATATCGAAATTGTTCAAAACGGTAGAATAGAGCCTCACAAATCGTAAGTTGCAGGTTGTATTTATATATCGACTAAGAAACATAGAATATCATTTTATTTACGTAAAGATAGTCAGCATATGTTTAGAATGATCGAAAATGTGGCGGGAGTTGTAGCCCCCCCCCCCCCCCCCCCCCTCAATAAATAAAAAAATCGGAGAGGGCTACATTATTGCAGCTAGGCGGCGCGGAGTGTGCAAAACACCATGGCTATGAAGTTATCAATCATGATGTTACAGAGTTTACAATTAGTTTCCATCGCATCGGAGAAAACAGACACGTTTTAAGCTGGGCGATATATATATGTATTGGGAAATAACTTCGACTAAATTGACAAATTCAGGGATCAAGAGGGTAATTATTATACGATATTGAAAGATAAAAATTCCTTTTTTATGTTTTAACCAAAATACTAGGGTGATTTGTCTTTGAAATATATGCAGACAAATATCTACCAGTCTTGGTTCTTGTCTATAACATTTCACTCACGTGATAAAGAAACTAATTAAATACCTTTAGAGCATCACACAACCCCAGGTAAAATTTAACCCCTTTTTACGCTCACTACAGAACAGTCTCAGTTTTGATCACGTCCTATTTTCGAGTCCGGGATTTAAACAGTAATGCACCAATGTGTGTACTGAAGAACGTTTTCCTATTTGAGAAATTTGATGAAGCAGTTATTGAAGATGCCACGTCAGCTCGTCAGAATCTGTCTCTGTCATCAGACGAGGTTCGATCATTTACTACAACAATTATATTGAATTAAGGTTTTAACTTTTTCATAGGGTGCCGTACAATATTGGAATTTCATATAATTTCTTTATCATGAAAGGCGAATATAACGAACAGTGATCAGTCTCATAATTCCTATAAGCAATACAAACAAGAACAAGAGGTACTGTGAGCAATGCTCACTAAGAATACTCCCCGCTTATCCCAATCTCCCAAAGGGTGTTGTTAAAAGGTATAAATTACCTCTTTCCTGAGTGTAAAAATATGATATGCCTTTGTAGAAGAAAATGGAAGATATAGTCCGAACACAAATCCATGGCATAAACCTATAATTTTGACCTTGAGATCAAAGGTCGAGGTCATGAATGTACATGACACATAGTCTCATGGTGATACACCCATGTCTTATGGTATGACTATGTCAAAACCCTATCATCAATTTTGACCTTGAGGTCAAAGTTCAAGGTCATGAAGGTACTCGACACATCGTCTCATGGTGATACACTCATGTGTCAAATATGGTATGCCTATGTCAAAGAACAAAGAAGTTGTGGCCCGGACACGAATCCATTGAAAAAAAAAACCCTTTAATTTTGACCTTGAGGTCAAGGTCACATAGAGGTCATGAAGGTACTTGACACATCGTCTCATGGTGATCCACCTGTGTGCCAAATATGGTATGCCTAAGTCAAAGAACAAAGAAGTTATGGCCCGGACACGATTCTGCACAGACAGACAGAGTGGTTCCTATATACCCCCAGAACTTCGTTCGGGGGGTATAAATAGAGACTTGGGCAAATACGGACCCCTGGATATACCAGAGGTGGGATCAGGTGCCTAGGAGGAGTAAGCATCCCCTGTCGACCGGTCACACTCGCCGTGAGTCCTATATATGTATCTTGATTAGGTAAACGGAGTCATCAATAGTCAAAATTAGTGTGTCAAGAACGGCATAATCGACATGAAACACGTCAGACAGCATTTTACTCTATGGTAGGTTGTATTGGCAAACTAAATCGTTATAACGACCATAGGATTTGCGAAATGTTGATTTTAAACGAGACTGTTGGAACCCCTGCACCATCAACTTGTTTGTCGGTAGCCTGCTTTGATTTAAAACTGACCATACGCAGAACAACCTGCTTCGTATCGAATCAGTTGAAAGATATAACACCACATGCAGGTGATAATGGAATACTGGTACATAAAGATGAGAAGTTGACGATGGAGAAGTTGAAAGCATCCCGTTTGTCATAGAGTTGAGTTGCTAGTTTGCCGTTAATATTTACTTTCAATAATATATCCAAGTATGAAACAGAAATGGACGACTCTGTGGTGGCTTTTATTTCGAGTTCACTGGGATATACTGAATCTACATATGAATGAAAATTATTATTGTTAATAGATAATACATCGTCGATATATCTAAATGTCGAATTGAAGACCACAGTAAAAGATTTTTTCTTCTCACGTAGAAGTTTTTGAATAAATTTTGCTTCATAGGAATATAAAAACAGGTCATCTAACAAAGGTGCACAATTCGTGCCCATGGGGACTCCAACAGACTGTTGGAAGACCTGATCACCAAAGACCACACAGATATTGTCAATGATATGTACCGAATTCTTTACAAGCTTCTTCCTACGAAATATTACCTCAAGAAAATCAGTATAATTTCAGATGACTGTTGTTCATTTTGTAAAGATAATGAAGAAACAATGCAACATATGTTTATGTCTTGTTCTTATACTTTAGCACTTTGGAATAATCTTAGCATGCATATTTTCAGAAAAACATCAAAAAGTAGTAATGTTATTTTTGGTGAAACACCTTTCAGTTTGTGTAATAAAGTTGTTAATTTCATAATTCTGTATACCAAACAATATGTTTTCAATTGTTCAAAGCAAAACAAAATTCCTCATATTACTGGGCTGATACATTATCTTTCTTTCAAATACAAAGTTGAAAAATTTGTAGCAATTAAATCATGTGAAGTTTTGAAATTCGACAGACTTTGGGAAAACTGGAAAATTATTTTTGATCTGTAACCTAGAATAAGAAGTATTCTACCAATAATGCTGAACTAGTAGTGTGAAAGAGTGTGAGAATGTATAAATTGATTAATATGTATCTTCATTACTATTACAGATGATTATGTGAATATGAAAAAAGAATAAATTATAAAAAAAAAAAAAAAAAAAAAAAGATATTGTCAATGAGGAACTCCAGCATATTTTTATTTCAACTTCAGAGTACTTGTGCGTTTAACAAAGTAATTATTTGGATGACTGATCACTAGATGGGAATATTTGCGTTTTCCATTTTTGTTGATTGATGTTTTCCACCACACTCAACAATTTTATAGTTATCTGGTGGCGCCCAGTTTTTATTGGTGGGAAAGAGATATCAGATACAATGTACCTGGGAAGAGACCACCGACCTTCCGAAAGTAAACTGGGAAACTTTCTTACTTACCGGCGCGAGCGGGATTCGAACCCGCGCCGACAGAGGTGAAAGGCCGTGTGATTTTAGCGCGATGTTCCAACCACTTGGCCACGGAGAAGAAGCAACTGTCTATACATGTAGGTTGCAACAGACGTCGAAAAACTCGATCCCGACGAACAAAGTAAATTAAATTAATGTACAATACAGGTACGTATATGTACATTTGTATATACTGCAAGATAATTAGTATGGGGTGGATCATGATAATTATGGTAACTGAAACAAAATAAAGACTGTCTAAAGTTATGTCATTAGGAATTAGGGTTAGATTTAACTACTCGTTTGATACCCTCATAGACGCAGTCTCAGATTCGGCGGTCAAGCGGCTCTAGTGGCGAATATCATGCCAAAAGTCACATTGTTGTTTTACTAAAAACAATTCTATATTGATGATTTATCCATTTAAGGTAGCTCCATCCTCATGTAACTTATCAATATTAATGGTTAAAAGTGGAAAAACTTTATCAATTTCCACTCAAAATAGTTTAATTTAATTAATAACCAAAGAAAATGTATATGTTGCCACCTTTTTAAAGATGTCAGACATACAAAAACAGAAGCATACATCAACATAAGAAAATCACTCATTTTCGTTAAACAGAACAATAAAAATAGATAAAAACTTGTTGAAATGACGAAATTTAAATATCAACAGTTTTAAAAAACTGCAAATTCATAAATATGTATAGATTAATTGTGGATATTAGGGAAACCAATGTATAATAGACATCCAGTAGAGGAAATTCCAGCATAGGAGTTATAGCCCTTGACAACATTTTTTAAAATCATAAATAATTGATTATCTATGGAAAATATAAACTTTTCAGTATTAATAGTTTACCAGATTTTTTATTATATCTAGTGAATAAAATTCCTCAGAAAGATATATTTCTATCATGCGCAAAGTTTAATTTATTAAGATTTTTGCAAAAACCTGACATCACATGAGGATCGATCGACCTTAAATTATGCATATATATGTACGCTGTAAATAATTAGTTTTTATGGTTTAATCTTTTAGGATCTGCCTCTGTGGTCCAATTGAGAGAAACATGTCTCAGGAATGCTGGCATCCATACGGGAGTCCATAAATAACTGGAGCATGTGATACTATCCCTATAGATATAACTTCCTTCCAAGAATACTATTCTCTCCGTGACATTTTCGTCAAAATATATTCCTCCATGTGAAGCAGATACGTAGAATATGAATGTTTTGTTTCTACCTGGACCATCTCCTCAGGATAACATATATATTTGTTTAATCTGGATATTCAAAGATTAGAGCGGTGAGCCCACCCCACGAAAATCTTTTCTGGAAGGTTTACTATATAGAATCCATCTGAACAATTTCTATATAGAAAATACTTCCTACAAGGAATACACTTCTTTACAGTAAACACCCCCTACCAACTATATAGAATATTACCAGAAGGTTTTCTACACATACACTGCAATATAAATTAATACTCTGTATACCTTATACATATCATGAATTCATATCAATGAAGTAATTCAAAAGCAAATCAAAGAAATTGGTCTCACAATTGGGTAGAAATTCTCCAGAAAACATTGGTTTTGGCTAAATGGCATGGGGTGGGGAATTGAGGATATAAAAAAAAAGTAGGAGTGATGAATGATGGGGAATTAAATCTGTGGCGAATTGTTAGGGACGCATGAGTTATGTTATTACGAGAATCTGCTGTTTTAACAGGCCCGATAATCTACATTTTTTGGTATGTGTTATCGATCAATCAAAAGTGTGTGTGTATGGGGGGGGGGGGTTACAGAATTGCCAATCGGTTAATCACTTAACAGCAACTCGTTCCAACCGGTTAATCGTGTTAAAGTAATACTATACATTTTGTGACATCAAGAAAATATATATCACCATATTAAAGGATGGTGATGAAAACTTTTGCTGAGCAAAAAGGGGTGCGAAATCAGCAACAGTTCCATCACCAAACTGGCATTGGGACCAAGAGCAAGAAAGTTCATTCAATAAACTCAAAGATTGTCTTACTCATTTTCCTATTTTAGGTTTCCCTATTTATGGTCAACCATTTGAAATCCATACAGATGCGTCACAGAAAGGATTAGGTGCTATTCTTTACCAACTTCAAGATAACCAGAAACGCGTTATTGCTTATGCAAGTAGAGGTTTGTCTAAATCTGAGAAAAATTATCTGATACATAAACTTGAATTCCTTGCACTTAAGTGGTCAATTACTGAAAATTTTTCTGATTATTTGTATGGTACAATTTTTGATGTCATTACAGACAACAATCCTTTGACATATGTATTATCTTCTGCAAAATTAGATGCCACTTGTCAGAGATGGGTAGCTTCATTAGCCACATATGACTTCAATATTTATTACCGCCCAGGTAAATGTAATTCAGATGCTGATAGTATGTCACGATTACCTGAATTATCAGATGTTCGTGATAGAGAACAAATATCTGTAGAATCAATCAAAAGTATTTGTAATGCTCATCATGTACATATTCCTTTTCTAGAATGTCTGTCAATTTCTCCAAATGTTACAGATAACTTATTTCAGTCAGAACTTTCAGAATTCAACATTAGAAAAGAACAATGCAGAGACAGGGACATTCGCTTTTGGTTTTCGCAAGTCAGAGCAGGAATTCTCCCTAAGAAAGAAAATCTTCCCAGCAATAACCTTCCTTTTCATTTAGCCATGTTGAGGAATTTTGAAAAGTTTTACATCAGAAATGGTATTCTTTTCAGAGAAACACAGAATGGAGATTCTAACATTAAGAAACAACAAGTAGTATTGCCTTATTGTTGCAGGAAAACAGTTTTGAAATACTTGCACACAAATAAGGGACATCCTGGAAGAGAGAAAACAACACGCATTGTGCAAGATAGAATTTTTTGGTTCGGATTGCCCAAAGATATTGAACATTTCATCAAGACATGCTCTAGGTGTGTTCTTCGAAAAGCACAGACTGAAAAAGCTCCTCTTGTTAGCATTACCACATCACAACCATTAGAACTCCTTTGCATTGATTTTTTTACTTTAGAATCCTCAAAAGGTGGTTTTCAAAATATTCTTGTAGTTACAGATCACTTTACTAAATATGCGCAGGCATTTCCAACTAAAAATCAGACAGCTAAAACTACAGCCGATGTTTTGTTTCACAAGTTTATTGTGCATTATGGTATTCCACAGAAAATACACAGCGATCAAGGGGCACAATTTGAAGGAAAGCTAATAGAGGAACTTTGCAACATCATGAACATTAAGAAATCCAGAACCACACCATACCATCCAATGGGTAATGGACTCTGTGAAAGATTTAACAGAACTTTGTTGTAGATGTTAGGTACTTTGAATGTTGAGCAAAAAGCAGATTGGAAGTCTCATATTGCTCCACTGGTCCATGCCTACAACTCTTTAAAACAGGAATCTACACAGCATTCTCCTTTCTTTCTGATGTTTGTCAGGCAACCCAGATTACCAGTAGATATCGCTTTCAACATCTTCAGAAACTTCCATCCCGAAGTATGTTGAAACTTTGAAAACCAATTTAACCCGTGCTTATGAATTAGCAACTGAAGCAAACAGAGAAGCACAAGAAAGAGAAAAACATAATTATGATTTAAAAATTAGATCAGCAGTTCTTCAACTTGGAGACAGAGTTTTAGTCAAAATCACTGCTTTTGATAGTAAGCACAAAATTTCTGATAAATGGGAATTAATACCATACATTGTCATAGGTCAGTCTAATTAATCAATTCCTGTGTACACAGTTAGAGATGAAGAATCAGACAGAAGGAGGACGGTTCATCGCAACCTGTTATTGCCCATTGGACATCTGGATTTTAATCCAACTATACTTGCAGAGAGACCTACACCTAGACCAAGGAAAAGACTACAAAGAAGAGCAAAGAAAACAGGAAAACAAGAGATTGCTTCTACCGAGAACTCAGACAGTGACAGTAGTGATGAGGAAGTCATAGTCAGGACCGGTCCGCTGAATTCAGCCACTCCGCTGAATGAAGAAAGAAGTGACATTCCTTCCGATATTGATACCGTCCAGACTGACGACGGTCAGACTCCAGCTGGCTGGACAGCATCAATAGTGGATGACACTGATGTGAGGGAGGACGCTCCCACTCTTGATGATAAGAGCCACATATCAGATTCAGATGAAGCTAGAGAGTCCGAAGGTTACTCTCCCCAAGTCAGCTCAAAGGATACAGAGGAAGAGATAGTCACTGCAGAAGAAATTGCTTTTACAGAAGATTCTGAACAAGCTGGTCCAGTGAATCTCCAGGTACTATAGCAGGAGCTAGACCTGTTCAAAGGAAGACCAAACCAGCTTGGATGCGAACTGGAGAATTTTCCATGGCATTGCAGGAATCTAAGCAACCAGATTGGGTGTTAAAATGCAATTATCTTAAATCTCTTGTTTCAAGTAATCACTTATCCGGTTTAGATGAGAAGCAGTTGTCGTCAGCATTTGTCGAGATACTGCTGCAGAAGTAAGTTTTGACCGTTGAATTTTCATTTCTTTTAATTTTCTTCCTTCAAAATGAGATGACGAGGATGTCATTTCTAAGAAGGGGAAATATGTGATAGTGTTATTTGATGTTGATTTTATTTGATTTTAATTTCTTTCAGATGTCATTGAAAGTTATGAAATAACTTTCAATAATATTTAACTATTTTAAAAAAACAATTAAGTCCGCTTAAAATTATAATTAAGCAGTCAGATAAACATATTAAACAAAGTCATATTTAAGCATAGCCTAGCAAATATAAACTTTAACCTTAAACTCTTAACCTTTGATTAATTAAATATTCCAAAAAGCCCATTGGTTAGTTTTTTCCCGCCAAGGCCTTTAACCCCTTTGTCTATGAGTAGAGTTCCACATTTTGGTTAGACTGTACAGGTAGTGGTAGGATATTTCTTACAGGATTTGGAATCACTGACAGTCAGTTGAATTTGACATTTCATACTTTTAACATTTCAGATATAACTAATACAATATTAATCTATGATTAATAATGTGAAAAGAGATGTCTAAGAGAGATAAATTAGTTACTGTTTTAAACATTTTATTGTCATAAGGTTTCAGTGATCAAGGATACTTTTATAAGTTTGTATATACGTTTGTATTATAAGACACTGTAATAAAGTGTATGATATTGTTTGTAGATCGTATTACATTAGAGATTATTACCAATATATCACTCGAATCTATTGGGAAAGGATTCAGCCCATAGTTGGTAGGTTGCTTGTAAATAATCATATACTTGTATCTTTGTATTTATATTAAGAATTAATATAAATAATGAAAGTTATTTCCAGATATGTAAATAAGTTCAAACTATTTGAATGATATTGTGTAATGGGGAATAACTCTAGCATTACCGTTTGTCTAGTAATGTATGTGTCTATGTTTTTATGTAAGTTAGTCTAAAATGTAAATATATATTATGATATTCTTTCCATGTACTGATTGATATACTTAATTTCTCTTTATATGATGTTTTGCAGAATCCAAATAATAATAATAAGTAAACATGCCAGAATAAACTAATAGAAAATACCAGTTCGTCTTATCAATTACCACTACACCCCGTTACATGTTTGTTCTGCGTGTTCACTTGGAATTCTAGTCAGATCACATAATCCCTGAGCCGTTTCGTTTCACGTTCCATATTTTTCTGTCTGTCTTGTCTTGCAATTCAGAAAGAGTATATAATAAAAGTATCGTTTGCCTGCTGCTGCACATTTTCCAGTCTTTCATTTATACCATTTTTCTTCCTCACTTCCTTCGTCAAATCATCCAAATCTCGTCCCTGTCCGTCCAGCCGCATCATGAAATTAGCTAAAGTATTTTGAATGCTGTTGATACCTTGCATTATGTCTCCAACACAGAAATCGTCCAATGTAGAATCTATGGAAACTGTGGAGTCTTTATTCGTGTCCATTTCCTCGGCTGTGCGCTTCCTAGGGTTATCAGCCATGATGAGTATCGTTCACAGTCAAATCACTCGGGCACTGTTGTGTATTTTGATTAAATTGTTCAAACATACAACTTTATTAACTTTAAATTCGCATAACACTGAAGGAAAGTAATTTCAAAACATATCCTACCACATTTTGAGTCTTGTGAATTCTATAATCCCAGTTTTTGGTGAAAAACTATCGCTCGATCGAAAAACAGAACCTTACATCTCGAGCATGCGCAAACCTCCTCCTCAGATAGATTAAACTTGACATCATGCCAAATATCAATACCAAATATCAACGGCGATTAATTAAAAGCCAAAAAAGTTATGGTCCGGACAAACAAACGCCCCCACAATTCTTATTTGACCTTTACTAAAAAGGTCAAGGTCATCAAAATGGCATAAAACACATTGTCTTATCCGGGTTAGAATAGGCCCTCGATACCTCTTGCTTGTCATAAAAGGCGATTACATTAATGAGGTGATCCTTCAGACGAGACCACAAAAACTAAAGCCCCATGTCACAGCAAGTGTGGCACGATAAAGATTCCTCCATGCGCCGAACATTGGCCTAAATCTTGCAACTCTTCACCGGCAATATTGTGACGTCTCCATGTGAATGAACAATTACAGAGTTGGACGTTAAACTATATACAACCAACCAACCCACATACCAAATAACAAAGACAAAAATGTTATTGTCCGGATAAAACAAAATGCCCCCAAAATTCTATTATTTGACTTTTAAAAGGTCATCAAAAATAGTAAGCGACACTACCAAATATCAATTTAAAAAGAAAGAAAAAAAAGATATGGTTCGGACAAACTTTGAATGAGAAGTGGAAGATTGATTGATTGTATCTTGCTTATTTTAAGGTCTCGCTCGGGAATTTTTCACTCATATAGACGTCACCAAGACTAGTGAAGGGCTTCAAATGTAGGCCTATACTCGGCGCTTACAGCCATTGAGTAGTGAGGGTTCTTTAGCGTGCCACACCTACTGTGACACGGGACATCCGTCATCTCCGAGGACCCGTGACATTCACACCTGATGCCGAGCGTTCGGCGATGGAACTGTCACTACCTGTTTTAACGCCTAAGGTCTGTCGCGGCCGGGCTTCCGCATGCGAGGCGAACGCTCTAACCTCTAGGCCACCGCGGCGGTGTAATATGGCCCCCTTTTGGGAAGGAGAGAGAGAGAGGGGGACATAATGAATGCTTCAAATTTGTGTTCATTCCATTTACACGTTATCATTGAGTAAAGGAATGAGGTACATGTACCAATTACAAGTACCAAACCCTCTGATGGCTGTTTACCCAAGAATGAGGATGAAACGGAAAGATGTATTTATGTTATCTTTATTGCGAGAGTTATCGCCCTTGTCATTTTAATTGCTTATTAGACATACTCAAATAAATATTTCATGATGGTTAGTTTTAAATTAAAGTACATGCAATTATAATCATTGTGTGTTTCTATAGTAGATTCTATAAAGATTAGCCAGTTTGGGTATGATTAGTATTTTGTTTTAATTTATAAGTAATTATACACTACGGATCATTATGGTACTGCGGATATATAGGATTCTTCTACACGATGGGTGATTAAACGGTTCCAGAGATAAAACTCAACCAACCTTGTAATATACTTACAAGTGGGCGGACTTCCTTACTGATATTGTACTTCTTAATAGTAAGTGTGAGGCAATCCATGCTTCTTTCTGCTAGAGTGAGTAGCCAAACCCTGCTCTGGATTTGGCATCTCTTAACTACAAGTGTGCAGACATCCCTGCATGTTGCTGCGCAAGATCTGGTGTAAGGACAGCCCTGCCTGTCTTGTGGTAGAGCTCTGGTGTGCGGAAATCCCTGCTAGTGTCTCTGATTAGAACCGGTATTTATATAGTGATAGGTGTGCGGTTATCACTGCGCAAGGGCAGGTGTGCGGACATCCCTGCTTGTCCTTGTGGAAGTGCGCTGGTGTGTGGAATTCCCTGCCAATGCACTTGTGCGCTACCAGTTAATAGATCCTATATAGGCGCAGTACAACTGATTAAGTCTGCGCATCGTACATATTGGCAGCATCTCAGGGCTATCCGTTTCTATTACGGGTACGAGCCCGCGGGGGTTCACAGGCAGTGACCTCCCTTGCACGTTACAAGTGTTTCGTGATTGGCCAAAATCTAGAGTAAAATTATTTAGTTGCTGAATCCTAGGGGTAGGGATGTAGTGTGAACCATTAGTACAAATGTTGGATCCTGTGGTCTCCTGAAATGTTGTGGTTATACATTGTACATTGTGTCTGAATCTTTCACACAAACGTAGGAATGTCAAGAGGGGAATTGTGTTGTGAACCAACAATAAGTCTCTAGGTCCTCAGTATCCTTTGCATGTCGTAAGAGGCGACTAAATGGGGCGATCCTTCGGATGAGACTACAACAAGAGTACCGCAAACGGTACAATATACGCCCGTCAGACAGTGAAACTCAACAAACGGTAC
The DNA here is from genome assembly GCF_947568905.1 of Ostrea edulis. NCBI lineage: Eukaryota > Metazoa > Mollusca > Bivalvia > Ostreida > Ostreidae > Ostrea > Ostrea edulis. Next base: position 54,349,338 of record NC_079172.1, read on the forward strand.
AATATACACCCGTCGTACAGTGAAATTCAACAAACGGTACAATATACGCCCGTCAGACAGTGAAACTCAACAAACGGTACAATACACGCCCGTGGTACAGTGAAATTCAACCTGGAATTTTTTTGTGGTTTTTATTAGCGCTTGGAATAAACTTTGAAATGTTGGCAGGAATATGCCTAAAATCATTTGAAATGGCTCTGTCAGAAATCTAAATAAACCAAGTTACGTATACATATATATAAACTTTATAGTATGAAGGATATGACTTATAACATGTACAATATAAACTTTATAGTATGAAGGATATGACTTATAACATGTACAATATAAACTTTATAGTATGAAGGATATGACATACAACACGTACAATATAAACTTTATAGTATGAAGGATATGACTTATAACATGTACAATATAAACTTTATAGTATGAAGGATATGACTTATAACATGTACAATATAAACTTTATAGTGTGAAGGATATGACTTATAACATGTACAATATAAACTTTATAGTATGAAGGATATGACTTATAACATGTACTATATAAACTTTATAGTGTGAAGGATATGACTTATAACATGTACAATATAAACTTTATAGTATGAAGGATATGACTTATAACATGTACAATATAAACTTTATAGTGTGAAGGATATGACTTATAACATGTACTATATAAACTTTATAGTGTGAAGGATATGACTTATAACATGTACAATATAAACTTTATAGTATGAAGGATATGACTTATAACATGTACAATATAAACTTTATAGTATGAAGGATATGACTTATAACATGTACAATATAAACTTTATAGTATGAAGGATATGACTTATAACATGTACAATATAAACTTTATAGTATGAAGGATATGACTTATAACATGTACAATATAAACTTTATAGTATGAAGGATATGACTTACAATATGTACAATATAAACTTTATAGTATGAAGGATATGACTTACAATATGTACAATATACATGTAAACTTTCCAAGTTTTTTTTGGAAGTTCACATCAATAACTGCAGGTTACTATATGGTACCAGGAAATATTTTATTTGTGTGATTAATATAGTTCAACATAATCAAAAATCGCACATTTTCATTGAACAGCATAATAAAAGTACATGTATACACATGTTTAAAATGACAAAACAATACTCTTTATACAATTTCAAAAGCCTTTGATTTGAAATTGTCTTATAAAACCTCAATTGTTCGATATGTACAAAAATAGTCAATGAAAGGTGAAGATAACGAGCAGTGATCAATCTATCGTCTATATTCACAGAATAAAACAAACAACATACATTGTAGTGTTCATACATAATAATGTTATTTTTTAAATCCATAATGGATTTTTGTTTTATTCTTTTCAAACTTTTGTTTACATGCATTCATAAGTGATGAAAGGAGTCTGGTGCTACCCTGGGATTGAGGTCCAGATACACATGCGCCTCACAAACAGAACAACACTTTGTTTTCCGTATCACAATCACGTCCAGTGTGTGCAATAATTCGTCAGCTGGAGCGTATCAATTTTCTCTCAGAATTATCGCAAGCCATGTTCAACTTAGAATGAATAATTAAAGAACTATGAAAATATTTAGTTCGAACACAATTTTGATTTGATGGGTAAATCATGACAAGTACTCTTTTCTCTCTCTCTCTCTCTCTCTCTCTCTCTCTCTCTCTCTCTCTCTCTCTGTGTGTGTGTGTGTGTGTGTGTGTGTGTGAGAGAGAGAGAGAGATAGTCACACACACACAACATATTTTTAAAAAGGAGCAGGTAATTTTTGCTAAGAAGAAAACACAGAACAACCAGAAATACAGAGCCTACATATTACTTTGAAACGAGCATTTTCATATTGACCATTTATTTTTTCAAAACGAATCATTACTATATATTTTTCACTAAAATAATACATGTATTTAACATATGTTAGACTGAGAAATACATTTCTTGACTAATACTATCCTAATGTTTAATCATACATCTTTATCCAAAGTTCCGAGAATGACTTTGTTTGAGCTAAATTTGGTTATTTTACCAGATTTTTGTTGAATCCAGTTCTTTAAAGACGCCCAGATTCTTTTGACATAATTGCATGAATAACAAATGTATATGTGTTTCAGGTTACGTGAACACATTGTACATAGCTGAGTATCAATATTTTTTGGAAAAATAACGATAGTGATACATTCCTGGAATTCCATGTACATTTCTATAATGAAACCAAAATAATGATGTATCATTTGTTAAAGGCTTAAGAGTAAATATTCGCTCATTCAGTTGAAATCATTTGGAAAATATACATGTAGGTGTTCAGACCACTTTTTTCACATAATTCATATGTTGTATTTGAGATATAAAATAATAAAGTCTTCTGGACCCTTTTTAGCTCGCTGGAACAACTGTTCGGAGAGCTATTGTCATGGCCCCGGTGACAGCGTCGGCGTCACACTTAACCTGGGCTATTATCTTTTAAATCAAGGGGGGTAGGTTTTTGATATTTCAAATATTGATTCCTCATGAAGAGACCTTTGTTGTAGTACCAAGAGTTTTGACCTAATGACATTGACCTTTGACTTATTTTTAACAAGAGTTACATTGTAGAGTACCGCAAACGGTACATGATAAGTTCGTGAAAATGCTTATATAGGGTGGTTTCTTCAGTCGTAGAACTTTACTTCAGGTAGTATCGGCTATCATCAGGCTTTGACATACATGTACTTTCTTTGCATAATATGAATATTTCCTAAAAATGGACTACGTTCAACAACCTGTAATTTTCTTTAAAAATAGAAGAGAATCAAAATCCTTGCCACATGCACATTTTCCATACTCATACTCTGTAAAATAAGAAGGTCCTCACTTGAAAACTGTCACCTTGAATCTTTTGGCCCTAAAATCTATAGGGTTCTTCTGCTCTTGATAGCAAAGCTATATAAAAAGTATGAAAACAACTGCACAAAACAAGCAGCCTTTAGAGTGTTACACATACACACTCCAACACCCACACCTTCAACCACACACACACCCACACCTACACCTACAACCACACACACCCACCTACAACCACACACACACCTACAACCACACACCTACAACCACCCACACCTACAACCACACACACACACACAAAGGGCCCCATTACTATATCTCCTCTCACAATGAATTGCAAAGAAATAAAAATAGCATGATATAGTGCAAACATGAAAGATAAATAGGAGAGGAGAACAAACTGCTGTTTGAGGGTTGATTTGAAAATGACTAAATACTTGGGGAAGCACTTGAATTTTGTTCATGGAGACCTGTAGACACTCCCGGTTTGGTGAGATCATGATGACTGAGTACACAGGTATTTAAGCAGAAGGACATCCAATAGACATTCAATCTAATACAATCTGGACATGAAGTAGGTATTTGAAAATTCAATGATGCAAATTGAGAGGTGCATAATTATACTTACAACACTAAACCTTCAAAAATGGTCCCCAGTATGATGAGGAGACTGGAAAACAACAAGAACATGGATATTAAACAACCTGTACATAATGGTAATAATCACAACCGTATAATCATTACAATGTTCATAACTAAATGTGTTGATGAATGTACAACACTGAGGAAGAATTGGATAGATTAATTACTGTTCATCCCAATCCCTCTTTACTCTGTGAAATCTGACAACCTGTCTAATCTGACACAAACACTTCCACACAGAATACCCAGACTTCTCTGTAGATTTCACACAGTCGCTCGTTTAGTATCAACCAGAGTGTTCCAAGATAACCTGAAGGAAGTGTGATCCCATTCAAACAGATGGACAGACAGATTCAGAGTGGTTCATACAAGTAGTATTAAAGTTTTCTTATTCTTGTGAGACCAAAAATAACAAGAGGCCCATGGGCCACATCGCCCACCTGAGTCACCTTGGTCCATATCTGAAGACTTTCCATATATATTTGTATGTAAAACCTTAGTCCCTATTTTGGCCCAACTTACCCCTGGAGGACATGATATTTACAAACTTGAATCTGCACTATGTCAGAAAGCTTTCATGTAAATGTCAACTTCTTTGGCCCATTGGTTCTTGAGAAGATTTTTAAAGATTTTCCCTGTATATTTGTATGCAAAACTTTCATCCCCTATTGTGGCCCCATCCTACCCCCGGGGGCCATGATTTTAACAAACTTGAATCTGCATTATGTCAGATAGCTTTCATGTAAACTCAGCTTTTCTGGCTCAGTGGTTCTTGAGAAGATTTTTTAAAATGTTTTCCTATATATTTGCATGTAAAACTTTGATCCCTCATTGTGGCCCCTCCCTACCCCTGGGGGTCATGATTTGAACAAACATGATTGATTGGTTGATTGCATCTTGCTTAATGTCTCGCTCGAGAATTTTTCACTCATATGGAGACGTCACCAAGACCGGTGAAGGGCTTCAAATTTAGACATATGCTCGGCGCTTACGGTCATTGAGCAGTGAGGGTTCTTTAGCGTGCCATACCTACTGTGACACGGGACATCCGTTTTTAAGGTCATCTCCGAGGACCCGTGACATTCACACCTGATGCCGAGCATTTGGCGATGGAACTATCACTACCCGTTTTAACGACTTCGGTCTGTCGCGGCCGGGATTCGAACCCCGGCCTACCGCATGCGGGGAGAAAGCTCTAACCTCTAGGCCACCGCGGCGGAATCTACACTTTGTAATAAAGGTTTCATATAAGGTCCCCTATTGTGACCTCAACCTAACCCCGGGGGCCATACTTTGAACAAATTTCAATCTGCACTATGTCAGGAAGCTTTCATGTAAATCTAAGCTTTTCTAGCTCATTGGTTCTTAAGAAGAGTTTTCCAATATATTTCTATGTAAAACTTTGATCCCCTATTGTTGCCCCAACCTAACCCCGGGGGATATGATTTGAACAAACTTGAATAAGCATTGTGTCAGAAAGCTTTCATGTAAATCCCAGCTCTTCTGGCTCATTAAGTTCTTAAGAAGAAGATTTTAAAAGATTTTCCTTATATTTGTATGTAAAACTTTGATCCCCCCCTTGTGGCCCCATCCTACCCCAGGGACCATGATTTGAACAAACTTGAATCTGCACTATGTCAGGAAGCTTTCATGTAAATATCAGCTTTTCTCGCTAAGTCACTGTGGACCATCGTGACCATGGTGAAAAGATTCAGTAACGCAGGGTTTCTAGATTTTTGAAGCGATCGGTCGATTTATTTTTCTCAAAAACAACATAAATGAGAGTTTTCTTTGTCTAACACATATCGCACGGAACGCACAGAAGTATTAAGAAACAGAATATGCCCCATACTTTGAATGAAAGTGGTTACTTTTCTCAAACACTCGTGTTTAATATCGAGTACCTACGAAAATTCGCACGGATGTTTGCTTCCTGAGCTGAATTCAAGGTTTGAAACAATTTTAGAAAGAACCATGATAATCTGTCACAAGAATATAAAAAGACATTCAATTTCTTACTAAATAGTCTTTATTTTGACAAAATGCTTGAAAATGAAAATAACGCATGGTGAAAAGATGGAAGATGTAGCGTTACTAAGGTGAACAGATATCAAAAATTGTCATATTGATTAATATCATCCAGTAAATTCACAATTTTAAGTTTTTTTGTCACATATTATATTCTGATTTAAGAATTTCGGACATTGTTTTGAGAATTCACAAAGAAGCATTCTGATCACAATATCCATTTCAGTTGCAGGTATATTAATGCAATGCATATTGGACATGAGGATCTCATTTTCATTATTAATGCAACTTTTGAATACATGTATATATGCTTTCAAATTGATTTAAATTACCTGTACCTACAAAGTAGTCAATGATCTTTTAAACAATATATCATAAAGATAAAGGGAAGGGGGTATAATTTGGATAGGTGAGGTTAATGGTAATACAAAAGTAATCCTAGTTAAATGTAGCAAGAATTTAAGTATGAAAATATTTATAATCAAATCTTGATGATTTGCAAAAATTTCCCTACATTTTGGGGACCAAATTACACGCATATCATATACATCTTTAATGAGCAAATGTGAGGTACTTGCACACAAGGTGAGTTAGTAAATAAAACATGTAATCATGCATACAAGAATTTCAAAACATACTAAGACTCTGAAACCTTAAGTTTGTACTAGGCATTTATATTACATTACTACAATACAAGTATTTAGCACATTTCTGAGACCTTGGTAAGCAAGATGGATTGCATACATTTATAATGAGCTCATTATGTACCACGACTTTGCGAGCTTGTACATATAACTTATGTTTATAATGAGTTTAACACTTACCAAGATTCTGGGACCTTTGATGATATAAAATCAGCATGATGAAATCCTGAATTTAAAAAAAAAATCACATATGTATTCTAATATTAAGTAAAACTGTACCCATGTACATGTACAATGTACCTTGTTACATACATATACTAATAAAACTGTATATTCAGAAAAGTATTGATTATGTTGAGTGGTTAAGATTATGAAGAAAGGAAACAAAATATGGTAAGGACCTACTTTGTTCCCTTCAAAGGACTTCCAAGTTCCTAATTATACCCCCCCCCCCCCGAACGAAGTTCAGGGGTGTATATAAGAATCACTCTGTCTGACCGTCTGTCTGTCTGTGCAGATTCGTGTCCGGACCATAACTTCTTTGTTCTTTGACTTAGGCATACCATATTTGGCACACAGGTGGATCACCATGAGACGATGTGTCGATTACCTTCATGACCTCTATATGACCTTGACCTCAAGGTCAAAATTAAAGGGTTTTTTTTTTTTTACAACGGATTTGTGTTCGGGTCATTACTTCTTTGTTCTTTGACACAAGCATACCATATTTGACACATGAGTGTATCACCATGAGACGATGTGTCATGTACCTTCATGACCTCTATATGACTTTGAACTTTGACCTCAAGGTCAAAATTGATTATAGGGTTTTGACATAGTCATACCATAAGACATGGGTGTATCACCATGAGACTATGTGTCATGTACATTCATGACCTCTTTATAACCTTTGATCTCAAGATCAAAATTATAGGTTTATGCCATGGATTTGTGTTCGGACTATATCTTCCATTTTCTTCTACAAAGGCATACCATATTTTTACACTTGGGAAAGAGGTAATTTATACCTATTAACAACACCCTTTGGGAGATTGGGGTAAGCGGGGGTATTCTTAGTGAGCATTGCTCACAGTACCTCTTGTTTACACTATTTTGATATAGAGCATATTTAAAACTTTCGGATGGATTAAATGAATGACGTTACAAATGTAAAACCTTATACAGTTACATGTATAAAACCTTCTACATTTTAATGAAAAAGTGCACATTTTTGTATTATTTTCTTACCAATTTTACTTAAACCAGCAATTAGTACGACCATAGTCAAGAAGAATGGTTCCAAACTTGGTACACTGGTACATCCTAATATGTAGATGACCCCTAGTGATTTTGAGGTCACATGGTCAAAGGTCAAACTGGACAAAGGAAGATACTGTCCACTTAATATCTTGAGAACCCCTTGCTTGACAGACTTCAAACTTGGTACACTGGTACATCCTAAGAAGTAGATGACTCCAAGAGATTTTGAGGTCACATGGTCAAAGGTCAAACTGGACATAGGAAGATACTCTCTGCTCAATATCTTGAGAACCCTTTGCTTGACAGACATCAAACTTAGCACACTGGTACATCTTAAGAAGTAGATGACCCCTAGTGGTTTTGAGGTCACATGGTCAAAGGTCAATACACTCTGCAGGGCTTGAAGCTAACTTTTTATGTCTCCAGTCCAGCTGAATGTGTGTATGATTTCATAAGTATATTTTCCAAAATGATGCTTTAGAAAATTAAACAGCCACAGTCAGTCCGCCAGACTATTAACCAGTCACAGACTGACGGGCATATGTTAATTTCGAACACTGCTCTGGACATAAACCAATATCTCAAGAACCCTTTGCTTGACATTCATTAAACTTAGTACACTGGTACATTGTTGAACTGGACATTGTACTATATTGTCTCCTATATTTTAAGAATTATTTGCTTGATTGACACCAAACTTGGTACACTGGTACAGCATAAGGAGTAGATGACCCCTATTGATTTTAGGTCACATGGTCAATTCACTCTTGACATAGGAAGATATTGTCTGCTCAATATTTTGAATTGATGATACTACTATCAATTAAATAATGTGTGTGCATAACCCTTTTCAATTTTGCACCATGGGCGTCATATGTGTTTTACAAACATCTCTTGTTTGAGACTTATGGCAAACATCAAACTTACTATACTGGTACATCCTAAGGAGTAAATGATCCCTGTTGATTTTGAGGTCACATGGTCAAGGGTCAATCCACTCTAGACATGGAAAGATATTGTATGCTCAGTATGTTTGAATTGTTTTGGCACTACATCACTTTTATCAATTAAATGATACATGTTTGTAGCCCTTTTCAGTTTTGTACATGTCTCTGAATCATTTCTTGTTTACACTTGTACTGTTGTGCATGTCCTATATTGTTCAACCAAGCTTAATATTGTTAATGTTATTATTCATTAAAACATTTTTGTTATGCAATCCTTTGTCTTTTTTGGCTTTTATATTGAAAGTCCACTTGTAGTGAAAAGGTTACCTGTAGGTGTCCAATAAGTTGACAATTGCTGTCCATTATTCTTAAAAATAATGGACAGTAATTGTCAACTTATTGGACAGTGCCTGGTAAACCCAATAACTTATTAAACGTCTACAGGTAGGCTGAAAATGAGAGAAAGACAAATTACATTTGTCAAAGAAATGCTTAAATTTTGATTGTGCAATGAAAATGTTCTCCCCATCAGAGGACGACATGTTGATATGGTTCAGTACTATAGAAAGAGTGAATATAAAACCTGCAGTAGAAGACTACTTACCTGACACTGTCCAATAAGTGAACAAAAGAAACGGACTTCTACTTAAGACTGGTTATATAGTCAGACTATTCAAAAGTAGCTTTATTCATAATTATCATGGCCAATGGGTTTACCTGAGCCTGTCCATTCTTAGAACAAAAAATGTAATGTTTTAAGTAGGATATAAGCCTCAAACTGTCTACGGCCTCGATCAGTTCTTTCTCTCGCAGAATGGATAGTTTTTGGCTTATATCCTTTATATAATCTTTATATAAGTTTTTTAATCTTTAATAAAAGCATTACATTGTATTTAAAATGTTTGTGTTTTGTTTTAATTTGTGGTTGGTAATATCTCAGATTTTAAACATTTTATTCAATGAATAGAGAATTGGTTTGCATAAACCTTTGCTGAATGATTTGTAAATTTCAGTACCACAATATATATCACTGATATTAAAAAGTGTGACTGTGTGTACATAGCCTTGATTCAATTATGTCTTATTTTAGATAAGAATAGGCTATTCATTTTGATAAGTTTCTGGAGGTTTCCGCACTGCGTAAACCTAGATTGTGAAGTAGTTTCAGTAGTGCGTAATTTGTGCGGAAACCTAGGGTGGCGACTAGTATCAGTAGTGCAGAAACAGTGCAAAAACCTTACGTTTCCGCTGCGTAAACCACCTGGAATCAGGGACGGCCTAGGTTAATGCACTCCGTAAACCCTTGTAAACTTAAAATCTCCAAACTGAAACTTTGCGTAAACCATTTGTTTTCTTAAGTTTCCACACCATGGAAACCATAGTTGTCGTGCAGTGCCTCTGCATATTAAATGTTGATCAAGGAAAGAACACTCTACTTTAAAACCGGGACTACATAATAGTGACTTGGGATCTTCAGAGGATGACAGGGACTACATAATAGTGACTTGGGATCTTCAGAGGATGACAGGGACTACATAATAGTGACTTGGGATCTTCAGAGGATGACAGGGACTACATAATAGTGACTTGGGATCTTCAGAGGATGACAGGGACTACATAATAGTGACTTGGGATCTTCAGAGGATGACAGGGACTACATAACAGTGACTTGGGATCTTCAGAGGATGACAGGGACTACATAATAGTGACTTGGGATCTTCAGAGGATGACAGGGACTACATAATAGTGACTTAGGATCTTCAGAGGATGACAGGGACTACATAATAGTGACTTGGGATCTTCAGAGGATGACAGGGACAAACTAGTATCAAGGTCAAGTGACCTTAGAACATGAATTTTGTATTACTCAAGAACCAGATCTGATAAAGAAATGGTGTCTTCAGAAAGGATGATGAAATCTACAAAGTAGTATCAAGGTCAAGTAACTCCAGTGACCGCTGACGTTAGATCTTAAACTTGGTATTTCTTGAGAACTAGGTATAATAGTATTAGAGAGATGTCATCTTCAGAAATGATAAAAGGATGATGGGATCTACAAATTCGTATCCTGACTCCAGTGACCTTGAACATAAATCTGGTATAATTTAGAACTGGGACTGACTTCAGAAATGATAAAGGATGTAGTGACCTACAAATTAGTATCGCCTTTGACTTCGATTATAAAAACTTGTATAACTGAGAGGATGTTGGGACCTACAAACTAAGATCAAGTTCAAATGACACTAGTTTTACTGAAGGAAAAAAGGAAGGGTTGAAAATTTTCAAAATCAAAGTCTTCGTGATACAGATTTATAAAATGAAGTTAAAATTGGCATGACTTTTGTCAAGGGAGGAAAATAGAAGTACTCAGAAAAAGCCACTTTTATACAGCCAGTATTTCGTTTGGGAGACTTTATAATCGGTAGATTACAATCATAGCTTGTTTCTCAATGGCATGGTTTGATCATTTTTTATTATATAAACATACATGTACATGAACGTGGTCATAGAGTACCGACCCTTAGATGACCGATATCAGCCTGCACTTTTTTTTAATCTCTGGAATATGTACACGTAAAATTTACATTTGACATGCATTGTACATTTCACACTGTCAATGCATATATTGTAAACTGTTTTGAAATTTTTACACACAAATAATGGACATGTTGTAGTATCAGATTGTGTCAGTACATGTGTCACAGGGTGACAATTGCATATTTTAATTATCAAATGTTGGATGCATTTTATTCATTTCATATTGTTCAATACACTTTCATTCATTCATTCACCTGTTTACTAAGTAGTAGTTACCCCATATAATATTGTTGGTTATGTGCGGATACCCGATGGGCGTGGTCATTATGACCACGCCCATCGGATATCTGAACACAATCAACAATATTATATGGTGTAAGTCACTTGTACCATAGTTTACTATTATTCATTATATTTTATTATAGCTTTCGGAAGCGCGGTCGCATGTTAATAATATGGTGCCAATTTTTTGTCTTTATATTACACTTTGTACACCATATACATGTATTTCTATTAAAATGACTTTCCTTTCAACAAAAATTGTATGAACGTTAACTATTCTTTTTAAAAACTTCTTTTTTAAATGCATCTAAATGTTTGGACTGTTGGTTTTAATATCTTTATTTCATACTTACTCATTTTCCGACTACTAGTACCGGTATTTGCTTCAAAGAATTGAAAATAAATACAATATCAAAATTCTAAGAAACCATATTTCTGCATTTTTCTGTTTAAAAATTTAGCAACATGATGGTAGTTACTCTTAATTTAAAAATCCCATTTGATAGTCTTCAATGTAATAAATATTTTGACTAATTTGGCTAATAAACATTTACATGTATATACAATGAATTAAAACAAATCAGTGAAACATAGCGAAACAAAAAAAAACAAAAAAAAAACAAAACAAAAAAACAAAAACAAAAAAAAATCAACAAAAAAAAAAAAAAGATTTGTATGGCGCGAAACCATAAAAGAAACACAAGTCTGATTGGCCGCCGCTGTTCTCTTGAACGCGTTCTTATCACGTGACAGGGTCTTTAAATGATACCCGTATGTCTACTTACGGCTGACTTCGATCACGAACTTTAGTTACAATAGTTGAACTACAGTAACATCGAACCCGAATTAGTTTAACTGGAGTGACGTAATTTCCCTACGATAGTTCAACCCACGCGTTTGCGTTGGTAGATCGATTGTAAAGATGGCGTCGGGCGGTAAGAATTCACTTTATGCGACTCAGTATTTTAATTATTTATTGCTTTTTAAAGATTTTTTTCCCATTTTTTGAAAGTATTTCCACTAATAAATATTCAGGCTATATTTTCGTGCTGTTTGTGATATAAAGGAAAGGTGAAGATAACGAACAGTGATCAATCTCATAACTCCTATAAGCAATACAACACAGAGTTGGGCAATTACGGACCCTTGTGCACACCAAAGGTGGGATCAGGTGCCCAGGAGGAGTAAGCATCCCCTGTCGACCCACCACACCCGCAGTGTCATGACGCAAAAAATGTTATCATCGCTGACAAAGAAAAAACATAACTTTTCCATTTTATTTCTTACAGAATAAAGGTCTACTAGAGGAAATAATTGTATTCACGATAGTCAGGTCAGTAAAACTTACATGCAGCTGATATATGTAGTATTTAATCATAGGCGGATCCAGGAATTTGTGAAAGGTGGGGGGGGGGGGGGGTCTAGCACTTGATCTTTTACATACTTTTCACACCCTCCACCTCTACCCCCATCAACCCGTTGTTGGTGTACATAACATTTTAGGGGAAATCGTGAGACAGTCTTTTATACATGAAAATGTTAATACTACTTGTTTCCAAAGTTCTAGTCATTCTAATTTCCATACTCGGACCTTATTTCGTAATGAAATATAAAAAAGATTTTTAAAAAGCTGATTTAAAGGTTACTCCCAACAGGCTGGGGGCCACCTAGGCCCCCGGAAGCTAAGGGTAAATTGTGCAAAATCCTGCATTCTGAGCGTTTCCTGGCACTTCTTTTTCACTTTCAAATTGTCTTATGTTACATATACTATTTAAGAATTCTTAAGTGGTACTTGTATCTGACGAAAATGTCGTAATTATGTATCAGTGTTTCGTCTTATTTATCGTAGAATTAAATGATATAATGGCGTTGTTAAGTTTGAGTGATGTAAGTATCCACCTTTCATATGTTTTTACTTTAAGACTGTTAAAATTGAATAACTCTTAAACTTTTTGATCTGCAAATGAGGGGGGGGGGGGGGGGGGCTTTAGATCCACCCTTGCTTAAAGTACTTCTTTACATACGTACTTTTCACTATTCCCCTGGTAGATTTGAAGATCCAGGCATTGTGTTTGTCCTCTCTGTCTTTTAAGTTTTATTTGTCTATGAAAACTTTAAAATTGACAATAACACTAAACCAATTTATAATGCTTACCTAACTAGTTACGGCTGTCTAAACTTTTGTTTGCCTGGATTTTATTTACGACTTACCTTGACCAGTCACCTACATCTCAAAATGTAAATGGTAGTATAGCATTTTAAAAATGCATTGTATTTGCTTTCACTTTAATTATGTGTAGATTGTGTATTTTTTCAGAATGCCAAAACTATTGATAAAAGGAGCAAATGGAATTGAAATGCACATTGAATGTGATGCAGCAACGAAGTAATGTCTTATATCTGGTGATACAGGTAGTAATTTTTTTTGGAATAAACGTTTATTAATGGAACAAATGCATAAGTAGCAAGCTAGCTGCAATAATGTAGCCCTATCTGATTTTTTTTATTCTAATAAATTATGTTTTCGTGATTTCTCCCCCCCCCCAAAAAAAAAATTGGAGAGGGCTACATTATTGCAGGTAGTGGCAAGTAAATAGTCCTTGGTTTTACTGGTGTTCATTTTAATTTCCAGAGGCAAATCTTAAAATTTCTGGATACTAAATGTCTTTATGATGTATGTCCTGCAGGGGATCTTTTTTTCTTTTGGGTTCACAACCACATTTTCATAAATATGAATAATAATTTTTCGCCTCTTCTGGAAACATAGGTATCTAAAATGGCTTTCATGTCAGCAACTTGTTACATAGCAAACTGATTGAAATCATATCCTCTGATCAACTCACCTAGATCTCTATGAGAGGTAAGGAGACCCTTCTTGTGTAGCCATCTAAGGGTTTGATTTTAATCAGATTGGTTACATAGGACTTATATAATCAAAGTTTATCTTATTACCATTTGTGAATATTAAGATGAATATTAATAGAAGATAAGTTCTGCATTTTTAGACCCTCAATTAAAGGACATGATAGTTCAAATGCTCATCGCGAAGCAATGTCCCGAGCCCACGGTATCAACACCTTCAGCAACATCAAGTGTAGATAATTCAAATCCTAAATCTCAGACTACACCACAGTTGAAAGCACCAGGTCCATCTTCATTCACCCCACCATGTCCATCTCCACCCGTGGCTCCTCCCCCCTCAAGTGCCTCATGTAGCTCATCCTCAAGTGATGAAATCTCAGCTGCCAGTGTGCATGTGTGGAAAGATAAACAGGAGGATATGCTTGTTCACCTGCGTCATGAGAGGCAAGACTTGTTTGAAAAAAACCCAGAAATCATGGAACTTTATGGAACCAAATAGCAAAAGATTTGTCCAACATTTTTCACATGAAAATAACACCAACACAAGCCTTAAACAAATACAACAACTTAAAGAAGCGATGGAAAGAAATTATTGATTCGGGAACGGGGACAGAAAGAAAGTATTTCCGGTTGAAAGAGGAGTTCGATTTAATGTATGGAACGAAACAATCATCAAAACCGCCTTTTATAATGGACAGCATTACCGGTAGTACATGTAACAGCAGTGAGTCAAATGAATGTCCTTTTAGTGACAAAACAAAAACCACCTCAACCAATTCAAAGAGTCCTAAGAAGAAGGCGCAAAAATGTGCAAAAAAAAGGAAACAGGCCCAAGAAATATTGGACCACCTTGATGCTAAAGAAAAAGAATTCAGTGAGAAAATTGAAAAATTCCATGCAGAAAAGATGTAAAGAATGGACAGGTTTCTTGATTTATTTGAGAAGTGTATTGATAAAAATGGAAATTAATCTTCTGTACATTTGCAGACTAGGCTATTTTAAGGTGCTGTATACTTATAGTGTATTGATTTGACAAAATTATACAAGACTCAGGATCAGATTGATCATTTTATGGAGTCACATAGGTGACTTACTATTATTGGTCTTTAGTATGTTTATTTGACAAAGTTATAAGACTCGAATGATAATGTTACATAGGTGACTGTTATTGGTCTTCAATATGTTTGACAAAGTTATACAAAGCCCAAATATGGGGTTTTCTTTATATCAATCATCTAAGAAGGTTGTTGAAATCAGTATTTTTTTTTTTTTTTTGATATTACTTTTTTATAAATCTTGTTATTGTTTTTTAAGTTTATTACACATAAAGATATATGCGTTTGTTACAATCAAATATTTGATTATAAATTTTGGAAAAAAAAGTTTCTTGTCTTCAATAGTGTTTTGTGAAACTAAATAGTACATAAAGTTTTCTTGAATTACAGAAAATTTGGACTGCAGTTTATCTATGCTGCATTGTCAAATTAAACTGTTGGGGTAAAAGTTTGTTGGAGAATCACATTATCATGCTTATTTACTATTATTAAAATGTATTAATATTCTGAAAGATATGGGTGGGAAACTGTAAACAAGAATTTTTTATGGTTGGCTTAAAGCTGAATTTTTTATGAGAGGAACTTGAAGAAAACAAAATGTCAGAGATTGATAAAAACAACATTCTGAAATTTGGTAATTCTTTATTTGGTTAAGGAATATTAACCAACTGGAGTCTACGAAGAACCCCAGCATGACCATTCTGGTAAACATTTTCAAACTGGTTAGGATGATGTTCAATATCTTGCTCAACAAAACCGTCGATGTCATCATTGTACTGAACACACAGGTTATGCAACACACAAGATGCATAAATCAGAGTACAGATTTCTCTGTGATTATGCAAAGGTATATCACGCAATCGCCTGAATCTTCCTTTCAAATATCCAAAAGTCCTTTCTACGTTTTGTCTAACACTGGAGAGTCTCTTGTTGAATTTAATTTGCTGTCTTGTCAGTTGTCCCACATTTTTGAAGGGCGTGATAAGCCAGTTCCTTAGTGGATAGGCATTGTCGCCTAATATGTAGAAATTTGGTGTAATAAGTTCCCCTGCCTCGGCTCTATGGTATAGTCCAAAGTTTCTGAGCACACGTGCGTCATGGACACACCCAGGCCAACCTGTATAGCAGTTCAAAATTTTCATATTGTGGTCCACAACAACCTGAATTTCAATAATGAAAATCATATAAGTCTAAGAAAGGATCTAAAGTTAACTAATGTTATATTTGTCAAATTGATCAACATTTTACAGAATTGTGAACTGAAGTGATATCTCTACAGCACAACTAGTTTACCTGCAACTGAATTGAAGGAAATCCTTTCCTATTATAATAATCCTTCTGTCCTTGTAACGCACTGGAAATTCGTATGTGGGTCCCATCTATGAAACCCACTACGCCAGGAAGAGAGCACATGTCCTGAATTTCTATTGCAGTACGCTGTTGTTGTTCAGGGGATGGCCATTGTATCACCTGTATGAATTTTAGTATTATGTACATATTAGAAACTGCATTTTCTCCTAGAATCACAATTATAGCTTTTATAGTTACATATAGGAATACATTCCAAGGATGATCTGCGTTTATTTTGAATTTTACTTACAGATATTATCACTATGATCACAGCTTTGCAAACCAAGGGTTATGACTTGTGGTCCATTATATTCCCAGAGTGTAGTACTGTAGTAGACTGATTCATACCTATTGGCTTGCAAAGATGACATTATCACCAATGTATTTGTAAAAATCTGCAAAACATGCAGAGAGAAGAAGCTGGTTTTCTTTACTTACCCTGTCGCTAAGCTGCGCTAGTGCTTCACATACATCTTTCACAATTCCATGCACTGTTGACATTGAGAGGCCAAATACATGTGCCACTTCTCTCATGGATGCTGTATTTGCAATATACCACAATGCCACTAATAACTGCTTGTCAGGAGGCACATTCACTTGAGGACCATGGCCGTTTCTTTGGAGAGTGTGAGAAAGTTCGTTCAAGATGGATGTAAACAGCTCTCGAGATAATCGGAAATGGGTTCTGAAATCATCGATATGCTGCGGTTCGTCCATCAACTCCACAACGTTTAAAACGCATCCTTCAACTTTTGGCACGCATTCTCGCTTTGAGTATAGAGAAACAAAATTCTTTTTCCTGTCTTTACACTTGTGAACATGCATGCACTCTACTTCGCTCTCGTCATTAAAGATTTCCAAGAATAAAAAAGAAACACAGTTACTCACAGCCATCTTGTTTACAATAGTCTTAACTAAAGTAAATTCGATCAATGTCTTGTATTACGCATGCGCTGATTTACTTTCGCATTTAACTATAGTTCGTGATCGAAGTCAACTCGACTTCTTCGCACACATGGAGGAGAATAGAGAAATAGAAAGTCTTTGGAGCGAAACCATTGACGATATTATCTTGTCTCAAGCTACAAATGAGATTGAGTGCGAATATTTATTTGGAGAACTTAGTCTGAGTCAGTTATTCGTGTTTAGTATGGGCAATTTTGATCTGGAGGAACCTCATACAGTGGTCTGGACAGTGGTTGTTTTTTTTTTTCGAGTTTTGTGGGCAGGGTTTGAAGAAAAGTGTGGGTTATGTACAGATAACCCACACTTTTTAACAAAAGAAAGCACGCCAAACTATGGTACGACTCATTCTTGTACCATAGTTTGGTGTGCTTTCTTTTGTTAAAAGTGTGGGTTATCTGTACATAACCCACACTTTTCTTCAAACCCCGCCCACATTCTGGAAAAAAAAACCCATCACTGTCCACTGTATGAAGTTCCTAAAGATCATCATTGCACATATCAAACACGGACAACTGACTCAGACTAAGTTCTCCAAATACATTATAGATATTTGCACTGAATCTCACTTAAACATTGATACAAGATAATATCGTCAATGGTCTCGTCCCAAAGACTTTCTATTTCCATATTCTCCTCAAGTCGAGAAACACGTGTACGTAGAAATACGGGTATCATTTATAAAGAGTTTTATAAAAGTCCCAGTCACGTGATAAGAACGCGTTTGAGAGATAAACTTGTTTAGCGGACAGAGTGAATCAGACTTGTGAAACACATATGGTTTCGCATCTTACAATTCTTAATTTTTTCTCTCTCTTATGTTTCACCATTTTTTAAAATCTATTGTATGTACATGTAAATGTTTTTCCAGCCAATTTAGTCAAAATATGTATTAGAATGAAGGATATCAAATAGGATTTTCAAAAAAGTAACCACCATCATCAGTTGAATATATTGCTAAATTTTTAAACAGAACAATGCACGAATTTGGGTTCTTGGAATTTTATTTGAATTTTTAAATTTCAATTCTTTAAAGCCAATACCGGTACTAAAAGTCGGAGAATGCGTAAATGTTAAATAAAAATATTAAAACCAACAGTCCAAACATTTATATGCACTTTAAAAACGGCCTTTTAAAAACAATTAATGAACATTATGCATTTTTCGGCGATAGACAGTCATTATGATAGAAATATATGGTGTACAAAGTGTAATGTAAAGACACAACAATTGGCATCATATTGTAAACAGGCGACCGCGCTTCCGAAAGCTATAATAAAATATAATGAATAATAGTAAACTATGGTACAAGTCACTTAACCCATATAATATTGTTGATTTATGTGCAGATACCCGATGGGTGTGGTCATAATGACCACACCCATCGGGTATCTGCACATAACCAACAATATCATATGGGGTAACTACTACATAACCAACAATATCATATGGGGTAACTATTACATGCATTGTCATCGTATTCGTGTTGTGTTCTTGTGTACGTGGCGTCACGTGTTTGTTTTGTGAATAGGGTTTTGCTGAGTTGTCCAGGAAATGCATTTTATGAACAGATTTGCGAATTTAAGCAGTTGATGAGTGGAATTTGTCATAGTGAATAAATGAGGAATTTCTTTTTCTTTACCATTAAATTAAAAAAGCCATCGTTAATCTTGAAACCGTTGAGAAACTCTACGTTGTCAGTTTGAAAATTTACATGAAAATGTACATTTTATGTTTACAAATTCCAGAATTTTTTTTTAGGTCACCTGAGTAAACTCAGGTGACCTATTCCAATCTGTTGTCGTCCGTCGTCGTACGTCGTCCGTTAACAATTGAACATTTTTAACTTCTTGATAACTACCAGTCCAATTCTTTTCATTTTTGGTATGAAGTATCTTTGGGACAAGAGGGACATAAATTGTAAATTTCAAGTCTCTAGCACCCCTGGGGCCTTAGGGGCGGGGCAAAAACTTCCCAAAATTCACCAATTTTCAAAAATCTTCTTCTCAAGAACCACACATGTGTAATAAAAACTAAATGCATGGTGATGGACAGCAGGAAGGCCTCTACCAAAATTGTAAATTTAATGATCCCTGGGGTAGGGGTTCTGACCCCAGTGCGGGGCCAAACTTGGTATATAGTGTTTATGTGTAAAACACTCAAATAACATCTTCTTTAGTGCTGTTGATACTATATTAAAACTAAATAGATATTAAGGAGGAACAGGTAGTCCTTTACCAAAATTGTAAATTTGATGATCCCAGGGGTAGGTGTTTTGATATCAGGGTGGGGCCAAAATGGTCACTTATCAAATGTGTGAACAATAGACATTTTTAGGTCATTTGAGTTTACTCAGGTGACCTATTGCAATTGGTTGTCGTCCGTTGTGTGTTAAAGGACACATCTCATGTTTTCAAAGTATACAATATTACATGCAGTTTGTCTTCTTTATGCTCATAGTAATTCATTCTAATAGTTCGTTCGCCGAAATTTTGCGATACTTAAAGCTGACATGAATATAGTATAATTCTATATGTCCGCCATATTTCTTTGTTAATCCGCCATATTAGTTGGATATTCTATTGTTATATGTATCAGGGTTCGCATGGTATATAAGGGGGCGAGTTTTGCTACGCTTCACTTCACATCAGTGTCTTCCATTTACCTGTGCGGGTAGCTTCGACAGGTAACACGTACATCTCCGACACTAATTTATAGGACATCAAGAAGAAATGAAATCACGTTTTGAAAAACCATGCAGTGCTCAAAATTACAATAAACATATCGTACAGTAGTAAATCATTCTAAAAGCTTTGGATAAATATATATAGAATGTCTTTTCTTTATGTGAATGTGCGTACATTTGCAATAAATATGTCAAAACTATACAAAAACGCGGAGAAATATTTCATTTATTATCTAGATCTATTGATGAAATGGAATAAGCAAAGGGTATAAAATCTATACCATTCACACTTACTTCAAGCAAAATGCAAATACAATGTACATAAATGCTACTGTACGTATAAAGAAGACATGGTCATGTATGCTCGCCATGAAAAAGCATCGAATGTGGATGACTATTTACCTGGGTCTACTCGTAATATCAGCAGAGGACCGAAGATGTACGTGTACACTTGTCGAAAATACTCAAAGTAGTAGTAAAACTCCATTTATTAGCATAATCCATGAAACAAAACGATACACACCATTTGTATTCCAACAGTAAACAACATTGTCCATTGTACAGACTGCGACACACTTAGCCCGTGCCGATCAGCTATCTTCAATCAGGGGAAGTATCAGAGTATAATATTTACCCTGTATTGTGCATGAATCCTTATACAGTATAATTTACTTGTCAGAGTATTGCAGATTTATAAATCAGGAAACCATTTAGGTACATAAATTGTTTGTGCATAGATAATTTGCACATACAACACTGCGCGAGTGTATGGGAAGAGAGAGAGAGAGAGAGAGAGAGAGAGAGAGAGAGAGAGAGGGGGGGGGGGAGATTCAAACGATGATCTTGTAATAATCGCGCTCTTATTAAGACAAATGATATCTTTAATTCAATATAAGAGAACAGTAACTCAATATTGCTCTCATTAATTGATAATACAGATTTATTTGATTCATTTAAAGCACACAATAATTAAAAATTAAACATATCTTTAAATAATGTTATTTTCAATTACTTATATATCTATGCCCTTTTGCTTTATTACATTCTGCGTTGAACTTGACGCAAATTGTAGTAATGCAAAATGTAATAATTGAGTTTATCATATGCGTAGTTATCAAGCACATAGAATTTTTTTTTTATTTAAACATATTTTATTGAGAAACTCAACAAGATTGGACAACAGGCATAGCCTATGTAGCTCTCCCAAATACAAAGGTCAAGTACAAAGGTACATAGAATCAAGGAGAGGGGACAAGAGTGTCTGTCCCCCACCTTTGATAACAATATCCATTTTTTGTTTTGTTATTTTGTTTGTTTGTTTTTTGATGTTTTCCGCCACACTCAACCAATTTTTCAGTTATCTGGTGGCGCCCAGTTTTTGTTGGTGGAAGAGAGAAACCAGATACAATGTACTTGGGAAGAGACCACCGACCTTCCGAAAGTAAACTGGGAAACTTTCTCACTTACGAGCGCGAGCGGGTTTCGAACCCGCGCCGACAGAAGTGAGAGGCCGTTATTTTGTAATGCAAGTAAAAAATATATTGGGTGACACCCCCCCACCCAAACTTAACCCCAGCTTGAAAGTTCTGATATAATAGTAGAAGACACACACCACCACCAATTAAGAAAATGAAGATATTATGAGGCACTCATAGTAGAGGACTCTAACCACCCCACCCTACCCCCAACGATGGAAGAAAATGAAGTGTAGGGGGAAATTATTGAGGCAGTCAAAGTAAAAAACTCTTTTAACCCTTCACCCCCACATTAGGACTTTGAACATCGGATAAAACATCTTGGTTTGTTTGGGTTCTTTGTTTTATTTTATTGCTGTTTTCATTCATCTTTTTTAATTATTATTTTGAATGGCAAGAAATTTTTAAGAATCCAATTTTCCATTTTTTCTCTTCCTGTTGTACCCCCCCCCCCCCCCTGAAAAATGACGATACGTGTGTGGTTATTACATGTAGATTTTGCTTTTCAACACATGCATGCATACTAATTGTATGGTGTAGAATTGCACCCTTTACCAAGTTTTCCTTCATTTACACAGTGTAAGGAATGGTAAACCAAAATCACAAAACAAAATGCATAAAGGCCAAGATAGTTTTAAGCGTAGGAACTTCATTCACGAATACATAAATACATGTATTCAAAAAAATCGCATGCATGCATTGCAGGACTATAGCATATGTGTGTTTTAACGTTTCTGTAACATGCCATAAGGATTATTTTCATTTCGTAGATCTGGCGCAATGGATATATTCTGAAAATAGACATACCGCTGTACGTCTAAATTTCAAATTCAAATGTATTCGATAAGATGTTAGTATTCATAAATCATTAAAATTCGTGTTGAGGTTTTATTTGATATGATACAGTGTCAATCTACTGTAATGCATTAGTAGGATATGCAAAAGGCAAGAGTATAAACATTTTCTAGTATCGATATCTATATGATCACGAAAAAACACTATATAATTTATATCCGGATTCATATGCCGATTTAGATATCAATAAAAACAAAGCTGTATAGTGTGGGGGAGGGGGTTCTAATGGGTCTGATGAAATTAAAAGAAGGAACCCCACATTTGCATTGAAACTAGATGTACTTCAAAATGAATTCATTTCTGCTCTGACTGAAAGCATGATTCTAAATTCGGGAACGAATCTTGCATACAAAATAATTAATAGGGGAACACATAAATTCGAGCTCCTTTGGAATTTAATGAAATGCAGATATGCACCTTTCTTTCAACACGAATTGATATGTTGTTTCAGGCACGTACACAGGGGGTTGGGGTGGGCAGGGAGGCTGGGCTGGTCTGCTCTCCCCACTTTTTTGACAATTTACTTTTTTCCGTTATTCTAACATACAAAGTCAGTATTTTCTACATGCACAGTTTAAACTGATATTTTTTTTTTCATTTGTAATGAATTCAATTATAAACATCAACTCCTGTAAGTTTTTAATATATTGTCAATAACAAATTTTTAAATAGCTGGAATGTTTTAATGCTTGTAAGCTTACCATTATATCAGTGATCAATTTTCTTTCCTTCTGTGAAATGATATATTGTACATCGAAGTAGGACTCTCTCTCTCTCTCTCTCTCTCTCTCTCTCTATCTCTCTCTCTCCTGTTCAATCAATGAATATGGACATACAGAGACCGTAAATAATTATGTGGTTCCCAAAGAAACAATAAAACTATATTTTCGTTTATACATTTCCTTTTATATGTGTCTTTGTGTAATCAACTGTTTATTATGGATTGCAAATGTAATACCCGCATTTTTAAACAGATGTATATTTTCGATCATTATTCCCTTATTTGTATATCCAAATTTGTATATAATCATCGATAAATTTTAAATTGAGTACGCAATATATCCCACCAGATGCTCAGTGTATATGATTAGATTCCCGATTTCTGTAAACTGCAAAACCTCGAACAGACAAGCATTCAATACAAGAAAAATGTTCGACTCTGACATCTCCCCTGATTGAAGACACCCTGTTTGGCAAGGGTGAAGTGTGTTGCAGTCTGTATAATGGAATGACAACGTGTTGTAAAGTTCTAACGAGATACAAATGGAGTTTATCATTTTGTTTCGTGAATTTATCAGAATAAAGAGAATCTAATATTTTCGGTAAGTACACATCTCCGATACCTGTTGAATAGACGTCCGTATTTGATACGGTGGGTTTTTTTTTTTTGGCGAATACACCATGTGCATTACATATAATGCATATGGCATGGACCTGTATTTTGCAAGAATTGATATAAATAATACATTTTATGCTCTTTGCTTATTCCATTCTATGAGTATGTATTTGACAAATGATTTCTCCGCATTTATTTCATAAGAAACTGCAAATACTTGCATGCACTTGCAAGTATGCAAGAAAAGCTTTTTTTTTTTTTTTTTTTGTGGCATTTTTTCCCTAAATTATCTAAACTTTCGGAATGTTGCATTGGTATACGATAAATATTTTGTAATTTTGAGCAAAGCATAATGTTTTAAAATGAGATTTTATTTGTTTCGCATTCCCTATATATTACTATCGGAGATGTGCACTGGTCGAGTCCACCTAGAAAAATCACTCAGGTGTGACAATCACATTTGGGGTAAATACGGGTTGAGTAAATTAGGCTACCTGACAGAAACATGGCGGATAAGATGAGAAAGGTGTACGTATTTATTAATTCATGTCAGCTTTAACCACAATACAGACTTCAATCTAAGCCCCTATTTCAAAAAGTCAAGTTAATTAGGTAGGTAGTCACGTGGTACAGTGACGTCACATGCGCCCTTCGGATTGTGAAAGTATTGCGAGATATTATTAAAAACTCAACTTTTAGGGGCCTAATTTATTTACCATGGGCAACATTTAAATCGATGTTGACAAATTGTCCGAGTTTTATATGTGTTCGCCACCAGTGCACACATATAACGATGTAAATACCCAAATATAGCGAGTAAAGCGTGTATGAAATCGGCAATATTGTGAGTAAATAATGTTTATATGGGTCGCTGTCTACAAACTGTTTAGGGATGTTATTACTTTATACATCTGTAATTGACGCTGTTTTTCTAAAATAAACAGTGCAATCATTATTTTTGGATTAGACAAATTATGATACGTTAAATTGTTGACAACTAGGCCCTATGCCAAGCTATTGTCACGCGTGCATTTCGGAATGAAAGAAAAAGACAACACACACAAATCAATACAAATATTCAAATTTAAAGTGGTAATCACATTATTTTATTTTGATAAAGCAATCTTATTACTATTTTTGAATTGTGATCTGCACGTCTTTAGGAAGTACGAAGTGGGAGCACGGCTTTATAGCCAACTGACGCACTCAAGATGCTACGAGTTCAATAAGGAAATAATTTTATAATTCAATTTAAAGTTAGGAAATACAATATTCTATTATTTGTATAATTAAAAGTTCAATTATTTTGTATCTTTAATTTTTTTCCCTTGTTTGTAAATCTACCAGTTGGTAGAAGTTACATTGTATCGTCGATATATGTTGTTACAAGGTGAAGGTCAGTTGATCCGAGTGTGTATTGAATTTGAAGAGCAAAACAGAATGTATGCTATAGGCCTACCAGTGCTTATAGCTTCGATATATCCATTTTCTCGCAGTTTATCAGGGTCCATGTCCAAGCGGTGTTTGAAAAGGTGACTGGGTGTGTTTTTTAAGGTAAAGTTCTTGCTCCAACAAAAAAATTATCCACGTCTTTTTTCTCGTACCTAGACCTTCCTTCGAAAAATTGAAAAATACTCAGTCTAAATCCTTTCCACCGACAACTAGTACACCCGAACACGGCACAAAACATCTTAATGCATTATTACTTACAAGCCGTTAACGAGATAATTGGTTTTTTGTCGATTAAATCTAATCTGTTTATGAAATGGCTATAATAGATGTTTTCAAACCCGAGGGCGCATATGACGTCACACATAATGGCGCGTAAACTAGCGAACGAAAATATGCATATCGCAAGATTTGAATTTCATCGCTTTCCAACTTGAAAACTACGCAAAATATTTCATTTAAAACACATTTAAAGTAGTTTTAGGCATAAAAAGAGTTAATTTTGCTGAAAAAATGAAAAAGTTTAGAAACATGCTTTGTGTCCTTTAACATTTTTAACTTCTTCAAATGGATTCAAATTCTATTCAAAAATCCTGTTTTTAGACTTAAAAATAATAATTGGCTCTCAAGAAGATGTACAATGATGCGAGGCATCCGTCAAGGGTGTCCGATCTCGGCGATAATTTTTCTGTTTGTTGCTGAAATACTGTCAATTAGATTACGTAATAATGACGAAATACATGCTTTTAAAAAGAAAGGTATGAACTGTGAAGTAAAAACATTACAACATGCTGACGATTGTACATTACCTTTGAAAGATATTACTTCTGTAAAATCAGCGATTAGTGAAATCAATATACTTTTAGTAAGTTCTCTGGTATGAAATTAAACCTTTCAAAAACAGAGTGCATTTTATTAGGACCACTGAAGGGTCAATATGCAGATATAGATGGTATTACAGTGAATGACACATGTGTAAGAGTATTAGGTATACATATTGGGCATGACAAAAATTTATGTTATAAAAATAACTGGACCAAAAAGATAGATGATGTAGAAAAGCTTTTTGAATCGTGGAAAAAAAAGAAAATTAACAATTTTTGGAAAGGTGTGTCTAATCAATAATCTTGCTATATCAAAATTTATATAAACAGCATCTATACTCGATTATCCAAAAGATCAATTATCTTACTAAAAAAAATTTCATTTTATTTGGAACAAAAAGGACAGAATTAAAAGAAATACGATGATTGGGAAAATATCTAAAGGAGGTATCAATTTAGTTGATATTGAATCCAAAATAAAGTCATTAAAGGCAGCATGGGTGGAGAAGATATATTCCTCCAATGCCAGTTTAAAGGATTTTTTAAATAGTTTTTGTATTGAAAGAAATATTGATATCGAATATACATATACTGAAAACAAATGCTACAGTTGTGAATGATTTTGAACTAATTAGCAATTTCAACAAGTTCTATACTGAATTATTCATATTTTTCAATTCATGCAAAAGATGCCAGGACATCAATGATATGAAATTGTATGAAGTTCTATGTCAACCATTGTGGTGTAACAAACTTTTTCAATATAAAGGAAAATGTGTATTTTTTGAAAATTGGATACAAAATGGTTTAAGATATGTGGTTGATATTGTTGATGAAAATGGTATTAAACCCATTGAATGGTTTTACGATAATCTTAAGAGAAAAAGAAATATTCTATGCGAATACAAAATCATGAGTAATATTTTTAGAAAGCTAAGAAATTTGAATTTTCAAGATTTACCCTATCAAAACATGCGCTTGAAACTCATCTTTGAAATTACATCAATGAAAAAAACTCTTGAAATAACTGATATATCATCGAAAAAGATGTATACCATTTTTGTTCAAAGGAAATTTCATACCCCCCTGTATCAATTCTACTATAGCAGAACTTTAAATATTAAAAAACCCTCCTGGAGTCTCATTTACAAACACAAAATCGTAGATATGTATGAAAAAAAAAGGCAGCAGAATTTAATTTTAAACTTCTCAATAATCTTCTATGTAACAAATCTTTTCTCATGAAAATAAAGAAAACCGAATCAAACATGTGTGAATTATGTAAAGAAAATGTTGAAGACAATGAACACTTGATTTTTGTGAAAATGTAAAGCATATATGGGAAATAACGGCAAAGGTTGTCAAATTTGACATCAAATGGAAACACATTCTTATTGGATTTTATTTTGAAAAGAACTACAGAATTGTCATTTTGAATAACGTAATTTCTACTATAGCAACTGTTATTTACAAATACAAGATGTACTGTAGAATCAAAGAAATTGAAGAAAGTACCGAAAATATATACATGCATGTTAAAGCTTCTTTAAAGATGTACTCTTATGTATACAAAAAGCTACATATAGATTTCAATGATATGTTTGAAAAAATTTGTAATATATTGTGATGCGATTATATATATATAGCAATGTTTTCTTGTTATCAAGACATGCGCCCGAATGCCTTGAACATTGTAAGGGCACTTTGAAGTATGAATAAACTTCGCTAATTCTTAAAAAAAAAAAAAAAAAAAAAAAAAAAAAAATTCTTCTTAATAACTACCAGTCCAATTCTTTTCAAATTTGGTATGAAGCATCATTGTTACAAGGGGAAATAAATTGTAAATTTCAGGACTCCAGCATCCCTGAGGCCCAAGGGGCGAGACAAAAACTGCCCAAAATTGACCAATTTTAAAAAGTCTTCTCAAGAACCACACAAATGTAAGAAAAACTAAATGTATGGTGATGTAAAGCAGGAAGGCCTCTACTAAAAATATAAATTTCATGATCCTCGAGGTAGGGGTTCTGACCCCAGGGCGGGGCCAAACTTGTTATATAGTGTTTATGTGTAAAACACTAAAGTAGCATCTTCTTTAGTGCTATTGATACTAAATTGAAAGTAAATAGATATTTAGAAAGAACAAGTAGTCCTCTACCAAAATTGTAAATTTGATTACCCCAGGGGTAGGCAATTTGGTATCAGGGTGGGGCCAAAATGGTCAGTTATAAAATGTGTGAAGAATAGACATTTTTTACTTTTTCTTGATAACTATCATTCCAATTCTTTTCAAATTTGGTATGAAACATGTTTGGAACAAAGGGAACATAAAATGTAAATTTCAGGATTCCTGCACCTCTGGGGCTTTAGGGGCAGAGTAAAAACTGCCTAAAAATGACCAATTTTCAAAAATCTTCTTCTCAAGAACCACACACATGTAAGAAAAACTAATTGCATAGTGATGTAGAGCAGGAAGGCCTCTACCAAAATTGTAAATTTCATGATCCCCGGGGTAGGATTTCTGACCCCAGGGCGGGGCCAAACTTGTTATATAGTGTTTATGTGTAAAACACTTAAATGAATTCTTTAGTGCTATTGATACTAAATGGATATAGCAGGTAGTCTTTTACCAAAATTGTATATTTGATTTTCCCCAGAGTAAGGGTTTTGACCCCAGGGTGGGGCCAAACTTAGTATATAGTATTTATGTGTAAGTTTGCTGATACTGTATAAAATCTAAATGCATACTTGGGAATAGCAGAAAAGGATGTACAAAAATTGGTGAATTTCACAACCCAGGGTTATGACTTTAGGATGAGTCCAAATTAGTCATAATTATATATTTTGATGTTTCAATGTTAAAACATGTAAAACTTATACGGTACCAATTTTGATGCACCAGATGCGCATTTCGACAAATAATGTCTCTTCAGTGATGCTCAACCGAAATGTTTGAAATCCGAAATAACAATGAAGTTTTAGAGCTATTATAGCCAAAAACATCGTGCCAAAAAAAGTGGAGTCAAATTCGTCTAAGGATAAGAGCTATGCATGAGGGAGATAATCCTTAATTTTGAAGTGAATTTCTAAATTTTATAACAGCAATTAAATATACATCCGTATTTTCAAGCTAGTAACGAAATACTTAGCTACTGGGCTGTAGAGACCCTCGGGGACTAACAGTCCACCAGCAGAGGCCTCGACCCAGGGGTCATAATGTAAAACTTCTACGGTACCAATTTTGATGCACCAGATGCGCATTTCAACAAATAATGTCTCTTCAGTGATGCTCAACCGAAATGTTTGAAATCCGAAATAACAATGAAGTTTTAGAGCTATTATAGCCAAAAACAGCGTGCCAAAAAAAGTGGAGCCAAATTCGTCTAAGGATAAGAGCTATGCATGAGGGAGATAATCCATCTATTATTTAAAGCCTTTAATCAGTGTATGCACTTTTGAGGGCAGTGAAGTATTAAGAACATATCTGCTTTATACTGTTGGTGAACATTAGAATTTAGCTTAGATATTCAGAACAGGAAATTTTTTTCTAGATTTCATAGCCCATGGGAGTAGCTATACTCTTTCACTAGTATTCAGGGCACCGATAAGGCCTGTGAACCTCTTGTTTTTATCAAATACACTGAATGATGTCGGCCATGGAACGACCCAGTATAAAATCCGCATACTCGCTATCTCAGAATTAGATTATTTCTATAACATGCATGCATGAACGAACGGATATTGTTCGGAATTATCTTACCCAGGCCATGTTTATTATCGGACTTGAGTCATTACCACAATTCTGAGCTACTGGCCTATACAATTTTGAAACTGCATTCATTATAAGAATGAATTTACTAATAGTCGTTATCTGTTTCTATATAAGATGTCGATTGTAGGTCAGGGATAATTCGCAGTACTGCTCAGGAATGCGAGAGGGCGCGATCAATTGGCTTTGCTACGCCACCTAGCGGTGTGTTAATTGGAAATGTGAATGTTGCCGCTTTCGTAGTCTTTCACAACAGAAACAACAATTTTAATAATTATTCTATTATGACAATGAAGCCACTTGTATGTTTGAGTTTTCTATGCGTGTGTGTGATTTTGCTCAGCTGCGAAGTTGAAGGTAAGTGTTTTTAATACTTCATTGATTCGTTCTTATTTTTGCATAATTGTTATGATATACTGCAGAAAACACACCCATCTATGGAATCAACTAATTACATCAATTTTTTAAGTCTTGGTCTTTCTTTCAAAAGAATTTGTTAAATCAACACATATAGCATACAATGCCAGTCCATTAACTAGAGGTCACGGAGAGTTCAGCAGAACGCCTGGATAAAACATTACACATCCGCAGGCGCTTCTTCGTGTAGTAAAGTGTGTCTTATCAAACAAAAACAGGTTCACGACTGTCTTTTTGGAAGACGGATAATTTTTTTTGGTGTGTGGATATACATGTAATAGAGCATAATTAAAGACGTGTAGGAGTGATTATATTATATTGTTTATTCACCAATCAAGGGCCCTCGGGGGGGGGGGGGGGGGGTACAGGTTAAGCAATTAATTATAACAATGAAAATAAATAACAATCATTCAGAAGTACTAAAACTGACAGAGATTATTTCTGTTGTTGTATGCACCTCGGTTAGATGCGTAAGAAGATTAAGAAATGAAAGCGTTAGCGGCTGTAGGGTTTTGTGGAACAGATAAAACCGCCATTTCGCAATACGAGGTCACCTGTGAGCACGCAAGATTTACGGGAGACAAATGCGGAACCTGAATCATTGAGTTTCGGCATTGCCTGGGTTTCTTTAAGTTTATTGCTACAGACCCCGCTCTTCGTGCGACCTAGATCTCACGTACACACACACCACACACATACAGAGAGAGAGAGAGAGAGAGAGAGAGAGTGTGTGTCATGCTTTGATCCATTGTTTTCTGTTCGTTACAGCGTTTAGCGACCTCGCCTGTCCCGCTAACTACCACTACTGTGAAGGGACGATATACTGCTGTCCTTCAGGCTACATCTGCACGGGAACATCCACATGTTTACACTTAGCGTAAGCTTTTCATTGTTTATTTTTCTCGCTGACTGCCTCGGGGTTACCAGTCAGGATGTCCATGTTGCGAGGTTTTATGTCATTCCGTTCAACAAAAGGTGGCGTCCTCGCGTTTTCAGTTGAAACCTCGACCAATTTGTACTGACTGCGATCATCAACAAAATAAATCTGCTGTTGGCATAATCATGTTATTCGCTCCGCGGAGCGAATTAGCATGTATTCTACGGACTTATAGCATTTATTCCGTAAATGTGAATGAATGATTTTTGCTTTTATAAACGGAATAAATGCATGATTATAAAAAGTCAATAGTTAACAGTATAAACCAAGCATGTCAAACTGATTTGCTCCGCGGAGCGAATAATATCATCATGCCCCAGCGGTAACAATTTTCGCTTAATCCATTCTTAGCAGAACCGTTAGCTCTTATGTTAATTTGTGGACTCATAAACCTAGTCACAGTAATTTGAAAGCTTTTCATACACACAAGTGTGGATATGTGTAATGATTTGCATGGTTTGGTCCATTGAAACACTTGGGAATACTAGCAAGTTAAAGGAGAAAAGTGAATGACCCAGGAAATCAAAGTACTTAAAGGGAACGTATGGTATAAAAAAAAAAATTCACATCTTAAATACTTTATAGTTGGTAATTAATCCCACTGGTTATTTTTATCTGATTGTAATCAGTTGTGTAGAAATCAGCTCATAAATAGAGCTAAACATCAGCTGCTGGAGGCTGCCATTTTGCAAGATAAAGTTATCGCTCTTTAAGATATTTCCCACAATCCCATCTGCTTATGACGTATACCGGGCAATTGCCTCCGAGTGAAAGCAGCTGGTCATGTCTGACTGCAAAGGATATCAATATGAGCCCGAGTTTAATGAAGAGGAATTATTGGCAGCTTCAAATGAAAACACTAGTGATTTGGAATGGATTGATGAAAATGACAGAAGAAATGATAAAAATTGGTGCTCTTGTGGACATTGTGACATTCTTTCAAGTCGCAGAGAATGTACATGTTGTAAGGAATCTGTGACAGGCTTTTTCATAGGTGTAGATGTGAGAGTTGGAGTTTTGAAATAAGCATGATCTGATATTGAGATCGTTGGATCATTCCTTAGCACACATGCTGAACAATGATTGGGCAATTCGATCTCTATGTTGCAGGAAGTTGATTTATCTTCAGTATGGATAAAAACTGGGATATCCATGTCTTCATTGAGCTGAAAATATATATGATAACATCAAAATTACTTCATAAATTAAAGAAATGAATTTTCATTATTAAAGGTACATGTATTTCACACAACAATTTTTACCTTTATTTTTTTGGAGGATTTTATTTTTCCTGGTAGTTTTCTCTTTCTTTGATTTATTGGTACATCTGTTTACAAAAGAAGGATTGTATACAGAACAAATCAGTTGATTATCACTACCCCTCTGCATTAATTGCCGCGTAAATGTCAAGACTTGAAAGATTAACGGCACAAGGGGAATTGAAATGACCCTGGTTGTAAAACTCTGTTAATCAGTTAATAGAGCAATGCATCAAATTACCCGTTTCCTTAGATGTTGATGGTCCAGGTTGGTCACAAGGTTCTGTACATGTGTTTTCCAGAAGACGATTGATTAGCTTAAAAAAATGAAAAATACTTTTAATGACCTTTAATTATATATACATGTATTGTACTTCATATCTTTACTTGTACATTGCCATTAAAGAAATGGTTTAATACAAATTGTGAAAGTGAAGTGCTGTAAATGATTTATGAAAGTATTACCTCCTGCTTTTCCTTTTTCTCATATCTTTTTGAACTACTTTCCCTTATTTTCTTGGGCTTGCTGTCATCAAATATTGTAGGCAGTGCATCTTCTTTTAATAGTTTTCTCTTTGGTGTGTATCCCATTATTTTAGCCTAAATAAAAATTAGTTTAACTTAAAGAATAAGTAGAATACAGTGTTTATCCTTCATCTCTAGCCAATACAAAAATGTTCACTGGATAAGGATATCAAAATAAATTGAATTAAATCAAATTAGAAAATGATCATAAGTTAAAGTTTTTAAGGTTGTAAATAAACACTGATTATTTATACATTTACTGAGAAAAAAAAGCAAAATATATTTGGTACTTACCCTTATATCCTCTTTAAAACAATCTTTCTCAAAATGCCGTTCACATACAATTTTATCTCTTGAAAAAACAAATGTTTTTGGATTTAATTTTGCATTTCCTAGGTTATGGATCCATCTTGCACAAAGTTCATAATTTTTTTGGGGATTGGGGATGCTAAAGGTAGATATTCCTTTTCCTCTAACCACAGTGCAAAATTTCGCTTGACACTCAGGCATTATTATAGATATTGGAAAGTGTGTTACTCTGCAACCATTAATGCTATCCCTATAGGCACAGCAGCGGTAATGAATTGCCGCATGTACGTCATCAGCCGCCATGATAAGAGATTCTCCCATACAGCTGAATTTTCAGTGTAAATGACAGATTATATCTTGTTATCAGCAGCAATTATTTTTTCTATGCTAGGTTTTGTTTTCTAGAAGGTACCAGTTTTCACATATCAAAATTAAATTTTTGACCATACGTTCCCTTTAAAGTACTCGTGGGAGTTGAACATTGTGGAAATTCAGTTAGAAAAGATAGTACTGGAAGGGTAGGGGGATAAATGACTGAATATTATCATGATTTTAGATACAAATCAACTGTTGTTGTTTTTCAAAGCGTTACAACAGCAAACATGGATAATGGAAGGCCCATGGGCCACAACGCTCCTCGAGTAACTGAAGTCGTGTTGTTGTTTTCTAGAATTTCACCCCTTTATATTCTCATGAAAAATGTGACCACATATTATGGCCCAAACATTCAAATCAATATGGTTATCAATGCCTTGCAGTTATGAAGAAGTTTTTCCCCTGTATATATACATTCAAGTTTAATCCTTGTTATAGCTAATTCTAAGGATTCATTACTTGAAAAGGTAGTCCAATATGCTAAACTGTCACCTGAGTATACTACAGTCCTGTAGAGGATCAATGGAATGGTAAATAATTGTATAATAACTCAAAATAAATGAAATGCAAAAAAATTAAAAATTGTCGGGCATCGGAAATGCACAAGCCGAGTTGCGCAAGGAATGGGCATAGAGGGAACCGGCAGAAAAGTTTTCAAGAATTATCAAGCAGGGAGCAAAATTTTGCGAACATAAATTTCAGCCGACTTAAATCCTTTGTGACCTTGACCTTTAACCCTTGACTAAAATCAATAGGCTTCTTTGTCTCATCAAGGGCGATAATCCATCTAAGTTTAATTGAGATCCTATAATTTGTTAAAAAATTATAGTGCAGAAAACAAAATTTTCTCCAAATTTCAGTCTATTTATAGCCACTGTGACTTTGACCTTGTGACCCCGGAATCGATAGGCTTCTTGTCTTACTTAATCGATCTAAGTTTGATTGAGATCCTATAATTCGTTCAAGAGCTATGGTGCGGAAAACAAAATTTTCTCCATATTTCAGTCTATTTATAGCCAGTGACCTTGACCTTTGACCTAATGACCCCAGAATCGATAGGCTTCCTCATCTTACTGAGGGTGACAATCCATCTAAGTTTGAATGAGATCCTATAATTTGCTCAAGAGCTATGGTGCGGAAATGAAATGTTGATGCGTGCCCGCCTGCCCGCCCAAAGGCACTTCATCAGATCATAAGCCGAGTTCGACTTCATCGCAACTCCGCTAAAAATGAAACACTAGTCAAATAATATTATTTATTGCCAAGGTATTTGGGATATTATACTGTGGCTCAAACAGGGGGTGAATGAACCTGACAGTATGGAAAGCATATAGTGGAATCAGACTTGTGATGCTGGAAATCTATAGTGATTAATAAACTATACATGTACAACATCCATAACTATTTTTTTTCAGTTTGTGAGGGAGAATCCTCATGTCTCTTTCATCTGTAGACAAATAAACAATGTGTTTTGACCAGAGCAATTTCCAATCCTTTTTGTAGCATAAATTCAACATTGTGGCAACTGGGTTAAACTTTGATAGTGAAGTAATACATGGCAGCACCTTATCCCATGCTCTTAAAATTTCTGTTTGACACACACTCATGACATCCACTCAAACATTACAGAGTGCAGCAAAATCCCATTGTAATAGGGAATTCAAAATGGATAATTGGTACAAAATATGGTACATACTATTCAAACAGGATAATGAATTTGACATATTGATGTCTTGGAAAAGGAAATTCTGACATCGGGGCTCTAAGCGTTTTCAAACATTGTCATTTGATAAAAGTGTTCTACATTTTTAAAAATAGAGATTAATATGTCTTTACATACATAGGTGAGAAAGTTTCCATTATTCCTAGCCGAGACATACCATGTATGCGCAAAAAATTCATAAACAAATATCACACTACTCACGTAGAAAATGTGGACCTTACCGTCATCAAGCGCAGCGAAACACGCCATTTCGAGATTATAGTCGACGAAAGCTCGGTAACAGTAATGAATAAGGTACACTCATTTTGTATCTATTTTGTGACTTTCTTTATTAAAAGGAACAGTTCTCTAATGTGTAACGTGCAATTACTACGTAATTCAATAACTTGAAGCATGAAGCAGTTTCACTTTGCCACCGGATATAAGAAATTTTATTTCGTATTCCGATCCCAATCGAAATTTGTTGACTGGGAATGACGTGTTTTAATTCAATCTACATGTAACATCTAGCATTTTTTATATCACATTTTAAAAAAACCAAATATATACACATACACAATGTTGTAGAGTTATTTCTTGTAAATTTTCTGAGGTTTCGCACCATATTCGATATTTCGCGCAACGGTGTCAATAGGGCTTGTGTGCAGTTGTCGTTCGTTTCCCTATCAATGTTTATAGGTGACGCTGCGTTACAAACGACAATTTTCAACTTATCTTTTATTTTTCTATGTCTATCAGTATCAATTTGATCGAAATCTTTGAATTGAATACAATATCATTGCATTTATTTACATGTCAATTATCAAAATTAGATTAATTCAGAAAAGTTACATGGATTATTTAATGGCGGATGTTTATAAAAGTTTATGTTTATTTTCCTAGGAGTAAATCAACTGACACAGAACCCCCGCTGACGACCACTATACAAATCAATACAAATTACTGCGCAGAAAAGTGCGTGATGACCCAGGGAGATTGAACATAGTTCAACTCCCAACCAGGGGTTCGTTCTTACGCAGAATGAATACTCTAGTGACTCAGACCGGCGGAGAGGAGGGGGGTTACTGGCCGCTTGTTGTGATCCCCACAAGGGGTTCAATACATACGGGTTCCTAGCTACTGTAGAATGATTCATAGTCGATGCTTTAGACAATGCATTTTTTCTCTTTTTTATAGAATCATAATTGGCCCTATAGTGGGTCTGGTGATCCTGATAGTGTGTGTGGTCGTCTGTTGCATCTGTTGCAGTAAGTACACGTATTCTAAGCTTGTTTAAATAAGCACTCTTCTCGTGATATAATGAAAGGCCTCTATATACAATGTGTTGTGTGCCTCAGATCAAACACAATAGATCTGGAACTCGATAAGAATATTACACGAAAAGCTTGTTTTAAAAACAAAGCCAGTCTTTAGACCCATTCTGTTATTTCTGTATATTACAAACAATGAAATGTTCAAATTTCTAACCGGATAAAATTCTTTGAGTTTGCTGATTGTTATGACATTCCACAGAAATACTTTTACTAGATCAAATGCATGTATTTATTGGTATCCTTGAATCACTCACGTGATCTATCGCGATTGGTTGTTATTCGTCGCCCATCAACCATTAACATTCTTACATACATGTAATCAACCCTTTTCTCTAGAATGTTCACCACATTTACTTTGCTGGAAGGGGTATCATTGAACCGCTGGGACTGTCAAAACGGTGTCAAAACCTTGAGAATATGCAACTCTAAAAATATTCTTTACTCAGAGATATTTAGCGGGACAAACTGTTGATAGTCATGATGACTTTAGTTACCAGTTATGTCGCCATGTATTTTTAACACAAATCACGAAATTTGAAGACTGCATAACATTTCAACTACATTTACAATGGAAGACAGAAGCACGAATGATATCAAGATACAAAATATGAAATGCGATACCAACTTTGTTTTATGAAATGCGATACCCACTCTTTGTTTTCAGCTAAATGTAAACATGTCAATCAGGTGATAAAAGTTTTGACCATTGGAAAAAAGATACTCTTAGAATGTCGTGACAAAAGCAGATGATTAGTCACATTTCATGGGAGATTTTCCGCGTGTAATTTGAAATGAAAAACCGAAAGTAGAGTATGTAAATCAAATTCTAAATGTACATGTACGATATTTTTATGTGTAAAGTACTGAATTCATTCCTTCATACAGAATTTTGTATTTCACAAATTATACATTAAATTTGAACCATTCCAATACTCAATATGTATTGACAAAACCACTCAACAGAATACAGCCAAACACGGCCATCGTCATCATCATAAAATTACCTATTCTGGAACATGCTCTGGAGGGAAAGAATTTATACGGCCTGCTATAAAACAATTAACATGATCCTTGTAGTGGCTTTGATTCTTGTAAGTGGAAATTCATACAACCATCTAAAGTAATACAAGCGATCTGAACTCGGATTATTTTCGATGCTTTGAATTATGCTCGATACATATTTTGGATATTTTCTCTCCTCTCTTTCCTATTTATCAGCCCTCTCCTCTTTAGCTTTACTGGGCTTGCTGAATTCGATGTTTTATTGTTTTTAGGGCGGAGGCGCAGCACCCCAGGCGTGGTATACAGCCCCACCCCCCAGTGAACCTAAGTGACAACAACAATGTAATCAGGGCAAGGTCTAGTGAGGGTGTGATAGTGCCTGTCCTACATCATTTGTATACTTACTATTGAAACTTTTTAGACGATTTTTTTTTTCATGAAGGACATTTGTTTTTAATTCGGTGCTGTAGATTTTTGTAGATTTTTTTTAAAAAGAATTTGAATACTTGGATATGTTCAGCATGTTAATTTGCTGAGTTGAAATATACAGCACATGCCATGTATCAAATGTAAAGACATAATATGTACAGTGTTTAGTACTGGTATTAGTACTTCTCTTACATGTGAAACTCGAAGCTATAATTGTTGAATGTCAAATCTAGATCTAGAGAGCGTGAAGTTTGGTTTCATATCTAGTAATTGTTTTAGCATTGTCAATTAATATTTTAGAATTTAATGTATCCGCTGTATAATCTCTATAGAACTGCTTTTGAAGTTTTATTGTGTAGATTAAATTTTATTTTGGCAATCATGATTCTATTCGCAACTTCACTATTAGTATAAATGTTCTCGCTTGATGTTAAAACTGCTATTTTATTCAAAAATTAATTTGTATTTTTCGATTTGTAAAGGTCAATAAAACATTTGTTTAACAATTTGTTAAGAATTTTTCATTAATCCCTACATGCATTTCTCTCTATTTCTCTTTAGAAATAATTGTCAAGTTTGTCCATCTCATATCTCATCGGCTACAGGTGTAAAATCATATTATTTGTACGGGTTGAAGATCGTAAATATATCGAATTCCGCCACATTTCTCTTCTGTAACGATACATTGACGTATGGGAGTGTCATGAATTAGCAAACGGATACATTGAGAGATGAATGGCTATTGACATGATGGGAGGTGAAAGAAAATCAATATCAGCAAGAGCAGCATTTATTCCTTGGAGCCTCTTGCATTATTAAGCCCCTTTGACCCACAAACGAAGATTGTGGGTTTATGAAAAATGGAATATATTTGATTGAACACAAGTTGTGTTACAGTACTAGGACGCCATCTCCCTACAAGTGTACAATATAGAGAACTAATTCAAACTTTCTAGTAATCCTCTACAGCCATAGAGTGTTAAGGCTTGAAACCCTCTACTAGTACTTCATTGCATGCTGTCGTGAAATTGATAAACTTACACCAAGATGATGCGAGGGACAATAAAAGGAGGCGCCATTTTAAAGAGATTTTTTATACTCTGAGAGCAAAATTTGAACTTTTGATACCAATGATATCGGAACATGAAATCAGAATTTTCAGGAACCTCTCCACTCTTAGGTTTGATAATATTCGACAAAATACGACAATATCACACATTATCATATCTTGTGTTAGAACGCGTATGAATCCATACTGTACAGTTTCCAAGCTTTATTCCTATTTAGCTCCAAATCTAAGCGTTTTATCTTGTGTAGTCACACCTGAGTGGTGACTTGTGTTTCTTTTGTTCTCTAATTACACCGCATTCTCATTTACCTGTGTAATGTGTAGAATTTGTATTTGGACGAAGTGGAAAGGCATTTTTTGTAAAATACTCGTAATATTGTTTCTTTATCTTTTTGGGTGTGTGTGTGTGTTTATTTTGGAAAGAACATGGTACTGATGGAGTACATGAAAGGAGAACATGGTACTGATGGAGTACATAAAAGGAGAACATGGCACTGATGGAGTACATGAAAGGAGAACATGGCACTGATGGAGTACATGAAAGTAGAACATGGCACTGATGGAGTACATGTAAGGCGAACATGGTACTGATGGAGTACATGATACTGATGGAGTACATGATACTGATGGAGTACATGATACTGATGGAGCACATGATACTGATGGAGTACATGGACAGCAGTCGGAAACACACTCACTCTTTTCTAAAAGAAGGAATTAGAATAACGTACCACGAAAAAAAAGTTTAAAATACAATTAACCCAGAATTCCCTAATTTTGTCACCGCCAGCGAAAGAAGAAAATCACTGGGCAGTTTATTTATACATTTCATTTACAATGAATCTAATATCTTTGATGCTTTATTGCTATTGAACTCCACATAGACAGGCTGAAATGACTAGAACCCGTGTCAAGAGGCGTAGGTATCATTCAATACAACACCGTCACCTGAACATTGGATAAAAGGACATGTAATAAAATTCCAATTTCGCTGCATTTATTGACGTTTTGAGGGGTTTCAGTTCATACCACACATCATCGTATCTTGTTTTAGAACGCGTATGAATCCATACTGTACAGTTTCCAAGCTTTATTCCTATTTAGCTCCAAATCTAAGCGTTTTATCTTGTGTAGTCACACCTGAGTGGTGACTTGTGTTTCTTTTGTTCTCTAACTACACCGCATTCTCATTTACCTGTGTAATGTGTAGAATTTGTATTTGGACGAAGTGGAAAGACATCTATTGTAAAATACTCGTTTATTGTTTCTTTCTCTTTTTGGGTGTGTGGGTGTGTGGGTTTTTTTTTTTTTATAGTATCTTTGTATTATTTAATCTAATTCTTAAAATACATGTAGCATAAAAGTATTTTACTGAAAAGGTGGTGAAAGTTTTGCACATGGAATAAACCAGCTGTTTTTGAAAGACATTTAAAACTAATCCTATTATATGTATACTACATTTAGGTAATATGGCAGCAATCTAATAGATGGTTTGACTTAATTTCCTGTTAAGGATTTTAATTGAGTAAAATGGGGGGGGGGGGGGTGTCAGAATGGCATTTATCTTTGTGCATGTTACATTCCATCTTCAAACACGCCGACTGCCAGGTAGTATATTATGGAGTATTTGATGTACATGTAATAGTATTAATTTGTGGTGTTATGAAGGCTCGTTATGTAATAAAAGTTTTATTGTACAGGATATTATTAGAGATATTCCTCTTGCTAACTCAGATCAAATTCATAATCATACTGGGACAAGGATAAATCGCCACATAGATGATCGAGGAAATGAACTTATATATAATATAGCTTTGTTTACGTCATCAGCTTCTCATGAACTTATATATAATATAGCTTTGTTTACGTCATCAGCTTCTCATTACTGATGGCCGAGATATTGTTGATACCTTTCGCGAATACACGTGTTTAACACCCTTAATTGTTTAGTACTTAATGAATACACATGTTTAACACCATTAATTGTTTAGTACTTAATGAATACACATGTTTAACACCCTTAATTGTTTAGTACTTAATGAATACACATGTTTAACACCCTTAATTGTTTAGTACTTAATGAATACACATGTTTAACACCCTTAATTGTTTAGTACTTAATGAATACACATGTTTAACACCCTTAATTGTTTAGTACTTAATGAATACACATGTTTAACACCCTTAATTGTTTAGTACTTAATGAATACACATGTTTAACACCCTTAATTGTTTAGTACTTAATGAATACACATGTTTAACACCCTTAATTGTTTAGTACTTAATGAATACACATGTTTAACACCCTTAATTGTTTAGTACTTAATTGGTAGAGAACAAATGTTACATCTAATATAATATGTTTGTGTATCAGAGTTAAATTCATTACTCTCAAACTGTGTCTGTAAGATTTCATCACTCTCAGACTGTGTCTGTAAGATTTCATCACTCTCAGACTGTGTCTGTAAGATTTCATCACTCTCAGACTGTGTCTGTAAGATTTCATCACTCTCAGACTGTGTCTGTAAGGTTTCATCACTCTCAGACTGTGTCTGTAAGATTTCATCACTCTCAGACTGTCTGTAAGATTTCATGCAAAATTTAGTCAATTTTTAACTACACCCAAGTCCTCTTAATATCAAGTGTTCGTTTGTACATGTATTTCAAACGGCAGTCCTCTATTCAAATTAAAAGATACAACTTTTCAAAACTCTAATTTTAGTGAACCTATACATTTTGTAGAGAAAATCTGAAAAGCCCAGTGCTATTATATTGATTATCGTTAATAGCCCAGGAAAATACGTGCGAAATCTTCCAAATATCGAATATACCTGTAGCTGATGATTGACATTGTACGCACTGTATATCAGGTTCAACAGCTTATGGCTGTACAGGAGATTCCTTAAAGATTCAGTAGTGCAGGGACACAATCATTAAGACAAATGACTACAATTTTTAAATTCAGTTGATCTTAACAATTAATCACAATATTATGGTGTCCGGATAGGGCCATTTGCAAAAGCGTGACTGCGCGTTAGTCACAACACGTCGTCACGTCAACAAGCAATGCGCCTTGGCACTCTCACGCCAACAAGCAACGCACCTTCGCGCAGACAAGCAACTGCCTTCGCGCTCTCACGCCAACAAGGAACGCACCTTCGCGCAGACAAACAACGCGTCTTCGCGCTCTCACGCCAACAAGCAACGCGCCTTCGCGCAGACAAGCAACGCGCCATCGCGCCGTCACGCCAACAAGCAACACGGCGCGAAGGCGTATTGCTTGTTGGCGTGACGGCGCGAAGGTGTGTTGCTTGTTCGCGTGAGAGCGCAAAGGCGCGTTGCTTGTCTGCGTGAAGGCGCGTTGCTTGTTGGCGTGAGAGCGCGAAGGCGCGTTGCTTGTTGGCGTGAGAGCGCGAAGGCGTGTTGCTTGTCTCCGCGAAGGCGCGTTACTTCTTGGCGTGAGAGTGCGAAGGCACGTTGCTTGATGGCATGACGGCGTATTGTGACTAACGCACAGTCACGCTTTTGCAAATGGTCCTATCCGGACAAAATACAATATCATCTGCATATCGGCGCTGTTTCATTTTATACTGAAAATTCGAATTGTTTGATGAGGAAGACATTGTAATTCTATCATCAGTCAGTGATACATGTATTGTAATTCTATTATCAGTCAGTGGTACATGTATTGTAATTCTATCACCAGGCAGTGGTACATGTATTGT
Source organism: Ostrea edulis (assembly GCF_947568905.1). Taxonomy (NCBI): domain Eukaryota; kingdom Metazoa; phylum Mollusca; class Bivalvia; order Ostreida; family Ostreidae; genus Ostrea; species Ostrea edulis. The sequence continues at coordinate 54,392,238 of NC_079172.1, forward strand.
AATTCTATCATCAGTCAGTGGTACATGTATTGTAATTCTATCATCAGTCAGTGTTACATGTATTGTAATTCTATCATCAGTCAGTGATACATGCATTGTAATTCTATCATCAGTCAGTGATACATGTATTGTAATTTTATCATCAGTCAGTGGTACATGTATTGTAATTGTATCATCAGGCAGTGTTACATGTATTGTAATTCTATCATCAGTCAGTGATACATGTATTGTAATACTATTATCAGTCAGTGGTACATGTATTGTAATTCTATCATCAGTCAGTGATACATGTATTGTAATTCTATCAGTCAGTGATACATGTATTGTAATTTTATCATCAGTCAGTGGTACATGTATTGTAATTCTATCAGGCAGTGTTACATGTATTGTAATTCTATTATTAGTCAGTGATACATGCATTGTAATTCTATTATGAGTCAGTGTTACATGTATTGTAATTCTATCATCAGTCAGTGGTACATGTATTGTAATTCTATCATCAGTCAGTGGTACATGTATTGTAATTCTATCAGGCAGTGTTACATGTATTGTAATTCTATTATTAGTCAGTGATACATGCATTGTAATTCTATTATGAGTCAGTGTTACATGTATTGTAATTCTATCATCAGTCAGTGATACATGTATTGTAATTCTATCATCAGTCAGTGATACATGTATTGTAATTCTATCAGTCAGTGATACATGTATTGTAATACTATTATCAGTCAGTGGTACATGTATTGTAATTCTATCATCAGTCAGTGATACATGTATTGTAATTCTATCATCAGTCAGTGGTACATGTATTGTAATTCTATCAGTCAGTGATACATGTATTGTAATACTATTATCAGTCAGTGGTACATGTATTGTAATTCTATCATCAGTCAGTGGTACATGTATTGTAATTCTATCATCAGTCAGTGATACATGTATTGTAATTCTATCATCAGTCAGTGATACATGTATTGTAATTCTATCATCAGTCAGTGGTACATGTATTGTAATTGTATCATCAGTCAGTGATACATGTATTGTAATTCTATCATCAGTCAGTGGTACATGTATTGTAATTGTATCATCAGTCAGTGATACATGTATTGTAATTCTATCAGTCAGTGATACATGTATTGTAATACTATTATCAGTCAGTGGTACATGTATTGTAATTCTATCATCAGTCAGTGGTACATGTATTGTAATTCTATTATCAGTCAGTGATACATGTATTGTAATTCTATCATCAGTCAGTGATACATGTATTGTAATTCTATCATCAGTCAGTGATACATGTATTGTAATTCTATCATTAGTCAGTGTTACATGTATTGTAATTCTATCATCAGTCAGTGATACATGTATTGTAATTCTATCAGGCAGTGTTACATGTATTGTAATTCTATCATCAGTCAGTGATACATGTATTGTAATTCTATCATCAGTCAGTGATACATGTATTGTAATTCTATCAGGCAGTGTTACATGTATTGTAATTCTATTATTAGTCAGTGATACATGCATTGTAATTCTATTATGAGTCAGTGTTACATGTATTGTAATTCTATCATCAGTCAGTGATACATGTATTGTAATTCTATCATCAGGCAGTGTTACATGTATTGTAATTCTATCATCAGTCAGTGATACATGTATTGTAATTCTATCATCAGGCAGTGTTACATGTATTGTAATTCTATCATCAGGCAGTGGTACATGTATTGGAATTCTATCATCAGCCAGTGGTACATGTATGCAAGCAAGACTGGGAAAAAACTTCATAAACAAGAGGTCCATGGGCCACATCGCTCACCTAATTCGCCTTAGCCCTGCAGTTGTAAATGTATTTCTAATATTTTTCAAATATTTATTCCCATGAAAATTTTTAAACCCCCGCCCCTATTGTGGCCCTTACTTAACTTCAAAGCTCACAATATAACCGTAAAGCAAGGTCAAAAGGTCAACGATTTTTGTTTGAAATGTAAGGAATCTATAAACAGAATATGAAAACCCTACCTTACACAGTTCAAGAGATACTGCCCAGGTTAAGTTTTCTTAAAAGTACAGGTCAAAATCCTAAGTCAAAGTTACAAGGTCGAAAACTTTGGCATCAAAAGAAAGATCTTGTTACAAGAAATGTGTACACATGAAACATGTATCACTCCTCATTCAAAAGTTATGAGCAAGGCTATAGTTTTGAAAATTCAAACTTCAAGGTCACATGTTCAAATCTATAAACAAAATTTTTGGTGTGGGTTTTTTTGTTTATTTTGTTTGTTGTTTTTGTGTGTGTGTGTGTGTTTTGGGTTTTTTTTCTTGTTCTTTTTTTTTCGGTGTTTTTTGGTTTTTTTTTGTTTTTGGCTAGGCGTTCAGCATTAGAGGTGAAAATCGTGGTTACTCAAAATCAATGTTATAAATACAGATTTTAATTCTATTATTGCTAAAATGTGTATCTATGGGTTAATTTTCCTCTTGAATTCATTCTTATTCTTGCATTCAGCCTTTTGGTGGATCGTTTTATTAGCTCACCTGAACCGAAGGTTCAAGTGAGCTATTCTGATCACATTTTGTCCGGCGTCCGTCTGTCTGTCTGTCCGTCTGTCTGTAAACTTTTCACATTTTCGACTTCTTCTCCAGAACCACTGGGCCAATTTCAACCTAACTTGGCCAAAAGCATCCTTGGGTGAAGGGCTTTCAAGTTTGTTCAAATGAAGGGCCATGTCCCTTTCAAAGGGGAGATAATCACAAAAATGCAAAAATAGGGTGGGGTCATTTAAAAATCTTCGTCTCAAGAACCACTGGGACAGAAGAGCTGAAATTTACCTGAAAGCTTCCTGACATATTGCAGATTCAAGTTTGTTCAAATCATGGCCCCGGTGGTAGGATGGGGCCACAAGGGGGGATCAAAGTTTTACATACAAATATATAGGGAAAAACTTTAAAAATCTTCTTCTCAAGAACCACTAAGCCAGAAAAGCTGAGATTTACATGAAAGCTTCCTGACATAATGTAGATTCAAGTTTGTTCAAATCATGGGCTCCGGGGGTTGGATGGGGCCACAAGGGGGATCAAAGTTTTACATACAAATATATAGTTTAAATCTTTTTCTCAATAACCACTGAGTCAGAAAAGCTGATATTTACAAGAAAACTTTCTGACATAGTGCAGATTCAAGTTTGTTCAAATCATGGTCCCCTGGGGGTAGGATGGGACCACAAGTGGGGGGGGGGGGGGTCAAAGTTTTACATACAAATATAGAAAAAAGCTTTAAAAGAACCATTGGGCCAAAGAAGTTGACATTTACATGAAAGCTTTCTGACATAGCGTAGATTCAAGTTTGCAAAGGGTAGTTTGGGCCATAATAGGGACCAAGGTTTTACATGCAAATATATATGGAAAGTCTTCAGATATGGGCCAAGGTGACTCAGGTGAGCGATGTGGCCTATGGGCCTCTTGTTTCCTTCAAAATTCAATTCAATAACGTATCTTTGTGTATTTATGATTGATTTACACAGTGAAAATACTGTATGATACAGAGCCAGGGAATTTTGTGTATATACTAAATTCATAAACTGAAGTCGGGCGTTGCTGTGATGGATAAAATCTCACTGCTACGGGGTATCATTGATAACACCAACAGCTGTTACATGCTGGGTGAAATATTCTTCAAACCCGAGTCAGTAAAAGGGAGAAAACTCAATTTTTTAAAGTAAAAAATTTAGTACACGTATTGAAGGAAGTGGAACAAAAGCAACTTTGCATTCAAACCTCAGGAAACGGTATAAAAAGTGAAAAAATAGTGACATTGAATATAAAAAGTGGTCGATAAAAAAGGCAGAGTTGTTTACTATACGTAGAGAAATAAGACGGGAGTTCTCACCGAAACCAAAATCGGAAAAGTTGAATTCATCACACAATACCTACACAACAGTTTGCACAGTGGAGATCGGATACTTCATTTTAATAAATGTTCTAAACGAATGAGATAGATAGAACGGTGGACTATTTTCATTACTCATACTGTTAGATATCAGAGCATTCTAGCTTGTTATTCTCACGAATTGCAGCCGACAATTCCATTTGAATATCCGGACTCAATTTAATTAATTGATTAAACACATCAAACATAAAAAGTTATGAATATGACCAACGCATCTTTACCAGTATTATCAATTATGATTACTAATAAATTAGATAAAGCGGGGACTGATATCTTTTGATTGTAATGGATAGAGAACGCACTAGCCCGGCGTTATATGAATATACATACGAATAATCCATATATCTCCAGACAACTGTGATGACTGATCATAAAATCAAGTCTATTATTCTATCATCTAAGAAACGTCTTTTAGTTTTATTTGAGATAATGTACCTCGGGCCCCATCACACTAACAAACTGAATGGAGCGCGGTAGTATTGCATCTTAAGTTAAATTTTTATGTCAAATTAGTCTTAACTTTTAATTAGTGACAATGTAAGGGGAAAAACGGATTGAATGTAAATATATTTTCCATGCGTGAACTTTGTGTAAAAATGAACGCAACTTCATAAAGGAGCTATTTGCTGTAGGACAAGTCGAGAATTGATTAAAAAGAAAACTGCGTGGGAATCCAATCCAGGACCAGTTGTCAGTTACACTACCCACCAAACTACGCAGGACCAGGTACACTACCCACCAAACTATCCAGGACCAGTTGTCAGGTACACTACCCACCAAACTATCCAGGACCAGTTGTCAGGTACACTACCCACCAAACTATCCAGGACCAGGTGTCAGGTACACTACCCACCAAACTATCCAGGACCAGTTGTCAGGTACACTACCCTCCAAACTATCCAGGACCAGGTGTCAGGTACACTACCCACCAAACTATCCAGGACCAGGTGTCAGGTACACTACCCACCAAACTATCCAGGACCAGGTGTCAGGTACACTACCCACCAAACTATCCAGGACCAGGTGTCAGGTACACTACCCACCAAACTACGCAGGACCAGTTGTCAGGTACACTACCCACCAAACTATCCAGGACCAGTTGTCAGGTACACTACCCACCAAACTATCCAGGACCAGTTGTCAGGTACACTACCCACCAAACTATCCAGGACCAGTTGTCAGGTACACTACCCACCAAACTATCCAGGACCAGTTGTCAGGTACACTACCCACCAAACTATCCAGGACCAGGTGTCAGGTACACTACCCACCAAACTATCCAGGACCAGTTGTCAGGTACACTACCCACCAAACTATCCAGGACCAGTTGTCAGGTACACTACCCACCAAACTATCCAGGACCAGGTGTCAGGTACACTACCCACCAAACTATCCAGGACCAGTTGTCAGGTACACTACCCTCCAAACTATCCAGGACCAGGTGTCAGGTACACTACCCACCAAACTATCCAGGACCAGGTGTCAGGTACACTACCCACCAAACTATCCAGGACCAGGTGTCAGGTACACTACCCACCAAACTATCCAGGACCAGGTGTCAGGTACACTACCCACCAAACTACGCAGGACCAGGTGTCAGGTACACTACCCACCAAACTATCCAGGACCAGTTGTCAGGTACACTACCCTCCAAACTATCCAGGACCAGGTGTCAGGTACACTACCCACCAAACTATCCAGGACCAGGTGTCAGGTACACTACCCACCAAACTATCCAGGACCAGGTGTCAGGTACACTACCCACCAAACTATCCAGGACCAGGTGTCAGGTACACTACCCACCAAACTACGCAGGACCAGATGTCAGGTACACTACCCACCAAACTATCCAGGACCAGTTGTCAGGTACACTACCCACCAAACTATCCAGGACCAGTTGTCAGGTACACTACCCACCAAACTATCCAGGACCAGTTGTCAGGTACACTACCCACCAAACTATCCAGGACCAGTTGTCAGGTACACTACCCACCAAACTATCCAGGACCAGTTGTCAGGTACACTACCCACCAAACTATCCAGGACCAGGTGTCAGGTACACTACCCACCAAACTATCCAGGACCAGTTGTCAGGTACACTACCCACCAAACTATCCAGGACCAGTTGTCAGGTACACTACCACCAAACTATCCAGGACCAGTTGTCAGGTACACTACCCACCAAACTATCCAGGACCAGGTGTCAGGTACACTACCCACCAAACTATCCAGGACCAGGTGTCAGGTACACTACCCACCAAATTATCCCTGCTGATGTTTAAGTCCACCCGCCACCTCACCCCTGCTTTCACGTTTGGAATTAATTTAATATAATGAAGGTTACATGTATATACATTTAGCTTTATAGGTGACAAGCAATAAAATAAAGGCAATCTATAATTAATATTGGATGTTAGATCTGCGAGACACGCTGGCAAGAAACGTTACAACTGCGGGCCTAACATATCAGGAAGCCGAAAATACAGCTAAAGACCGTGTGACATGGAGGGATACCATAGCGGCACTGATGTGATAACAATCACTAACAGTATCCAGTGAGTGAGTGAGTGATCTGTATACTCGCTATACACCATGTGAGTGAATTAATGGACCAAATTTTAATCAGGTGGGATAAAGTATGGCATGTCAAACGTTGAAATATTTGATCTAATTTTCCATTTGTATTCTATATTTTCCATTTGCATTGTATAATTTTCCAATAACTGTAAGTTATGAGGCAAGAGTTATCTCTCTTATAATATACTACAATCACTACTGAATTCTCTAGGGAAAAGAGTACCAATTCGTTTCCCATAGACCTCAATGCTAACCTTTGGCCCTCTCACTAATTAACTATATCAATTTTAAACAAATGACCGCAAACATTTCAAAGTTCATTCCAAGTTTGATAAAAAAACGACCAAATATACATATATATATAAATAAATATATATATATATATATATATATATATATATATATATATATATATATATATAAATAAAGCACTAAATAATCACAACTAGGTACTGAAAATTTTCGCCCCAACAAAGTTGTAAAGTTGTTGTGGCCGAGTGGACTTACCCACTGGTTTGACAATCTTGCTAGGCGGTGGGTGCCGTACGTCGCTGGTTCGACCCCGGGCTGGGGCGAAAATTTTCAGTACCTAGTTGTGATTATTTAGTGCTTTATATATTAATTAATTGATTATCACATGTATCGTTTAGATCCTAGGGGTAAACGTAAGGTTGGGTGTTATAATTGTTTGTTTGTGCTTTATATATATATATGTGTGTGTGTGTGTGTGTATAGGGTCCCGTGGCTTTTATATATATACATGTATAGGGTCCCGTGCCTTTTATAGGCCATATTTGTACTTTATTACAACACATAGCAATCTGCAGTAAATTACACACTTCCTTTTAAGCACACCCCTACCATGGTAATTTCCTCAGTCATTTCTCGATTTAGAGCGATAATTTTTCATCCTGACAATGAATTTAACCTCTATAATATTTCTTTCAATTCCAAATAATTTCACTCTTGATATCAGCCAATCACGCAACACCTAGACATTTATACACCCGCTCAATCTTGGGGTAAACTTCGTCCGGGTTACGCATGTGGGGATTTGGTACTCTCATTCTTCTAACTGTAAGCTAGGAGGCAAGACTTATCGCTCTTACAACGAGTATTCTTTTGTAGCTTCATACCAAATTGTCAATCTCTCACCAGAGGGCGTATTACGCTACGCGACAATTAGTGGAGCATAGCGGGAACGATAACTCTGGGTAGAGATTGCCAAATTGTATGTACAAATGTACATGTATGTAGAGGGTGTCGAGGTACATGTCATTTCTCATTAGTTTTCTATATTTTCCTTTTAAACATGTATATATGTGTTATCTATAGGGAGAGCTCCGCTCTCACGCCCTCTATTACGATAAAATGTTACTTGCGTAAGATTGATTGAATTGAGTGATTACAGAGGCCAAGGTTACAGTGTAAAATACGTGAGATATTTTAAAACGAGATGAGTGCAGGCAGTTCAACTTAGGGAAATCCTTAGATAACTCATAAGACAAACGTTATGACATTTTCTTTTCAATACTCAAAGAAATCAAGTTGACAAAATCTAGACCTCAAAAACTTTTGATTCCTATTAGCATTGTGACGCCTCCGTCCGATACTTCTTTCTTGGGAGTGTGGTGTGTTTTGGGCAAGGATAATAGGTCAGTGCACAATATACATATGAAAACTTCTCCAAGAATCTCTTTAGGCTTCATTTGCCTATACTTACTCATTCAATGCATGTACGGTGAGAGTAGACACTGGAATATTGATCTCAATATTTTCAGGACAGGACGGATAAATATTCTCTGACCAGAATCGAATGAAAATGAGATTTTGTCCACTGGGATCGGGAAGTTTATATGACAAGGAAAAGCATTTTTGGTTTCGTGTTGGAAGTGGCCGGGAATGAATTTACAAGCCTCTCCATACATATAACACATCTCATGAAAACCGATGTCATTCCTATACCGTCCGTCAGTTTGTTCCAAGTGACGGAAGAAATGAACAGAGGCATGCCCACCATCCAACTAATCTTTATCAAATCGGCACAAACAATATTAGCTTCTTCCTCACTGTAACTGGCTTGAATTTTCCGACGTGTTCTAGCCTTCTGCAACATGTTACTATCGTGCGTTATGCATAAAGGAGTTTGTTTTCATTTCTGAACCAAAAAAAAACAAAAAAACAAAAACCAACCAACCAAAAAACAAAACAGCTGTCAATTGATTCACTTCTAATGCTGTAGCATTAACCCTTTAACTACCAGAAATTTTCGAGTTTTCCTTCAAAGCTGATAAAAAAAAATTAAATTGAAATTAAAGCATTTTCTAGTCATTTTCATAATATAACCTATACATATTCGAAAAAGAGAGGAAAACTCTTGAAGATTTTAATTATGCACCATTGTTCACACACACACACACACATATATACTTAGGCTGAAGGCTGGTACGCTTTCATAGGGAAATTAATATATTTAGGTTGTAAAACAGTAGTTCTAATTCATAAAACAAAAACCTAATCTCAGATTTACCATATAAATTTATTCACTTTTTCCACGTAAATATAGTTATGTATCGTTATATAATCTATTTGCGCAATATACACGGTAATGTCAAATGACGTCAAAGTGCATTTTTCTCGTTTTTACCTTGTAAAATACATTACTTTCATTACTTCCCATGACACTTGCTCGTACCTAAATATGACTGTAAGAAAAAAATGTAGCAAATGTTTTAAGCTTTCCGAATATGATATACGTTTTTAATTATTATATTTTGTAGAAAAGATTTTACTAACAAGATAACACAATTTTTGTCATTTCGGCTTAATTTTTTACTTTCCGGCAACGATTTGTGATTTTAAAAGTAGCAGTCCACGTAAGAATCATGCAGAAGGTGGCATACTGATAATCTTGGATTTTCGTGAAAATTTCCATAACTCTTCATAATAATGATATATGGAGACATGAAGAGTAAAAACATTGTGCATCAATGGTTGCTATGGAAATTAAAGCATTTGTGTTTCCATAGCAACCACTGTATTGGGTTTTGTAAAGTGTAGAAATACATACTTCTTAAAATTTGTATAAAAATGAAAATAATAATTTTTCAAACATAATGATAATAATTTATTTAGGCGAGGTAAAGGTTACTTCAATATAAAAATGTACAATACTAATGAAATACTATTATATGGTATCTGTAGAGGACTTTGGAATAGACATTGTTTTAACATTTATCAATTTTCTGTAAATTCGACAATTTTAAGGCATTTTAAATACATATTACTTTAGTTATCCGAAAAGTGCCAAATTTTGATACATATTTTCTAAACAATCAATACTAAGTGTACACAAAATAAAAATCAAAAGAGTCGGAAATGCACATAGTAACGGTTGCTAGGCAACTCTTTCAGCCCAATTTCCAACACAATAAAACAAGAATATCTGCAATATATGCATTAAAATGATTCCATTAACTGAAAATAAATACAAATCATCTGGGTTCACTTTAATTTATTGACATTTCAGACCAATTGGAGAAATCAGACTTCAACCATATCACCATAGCAACTGATTTTCCTTAGCAACGCACATAAAATTTAAAGTTGTATGATTAAATTGCACTGGAATGAGAACCTAATGCAAATATACCAATATATGATTTTCTACTGATATGTTGAATCCAATGAAGACATCAGGTTTAACTATATCACCATAGCAACCAATTTTCCCTAGCAACAAGCAAACATTTCAAACTGTACAATTCCAATTGCCTTCAAATGAGAATATAATACAAATATATCAACATGTAATTATTTACTGACATGTCGGACCCATGGAAGACAATATGTTTACACATATCACCATAGCAACCACTTTCCTTAACAACACTTAAAATATTTATTTGTACAATGCCATTGCACTGAAACGAGTATATAATTGAAAAATATCACCATATGAATCATGATTCTCTACTGACATGACAGACTCATTGAAGACAATGAGTTTAATTATATCACCATATAATTCTCTCTCTCTCTCTCTCTCTCTCTCTCTCTCTCTCTCTCTACTGTATCTTTATAATTATTCTACATTCATGCTTTAGTGAGTCTCTCTTTATGTACAATTTTGCTGCAAGTAAATTTTCCTGGTACTCCTCAAGCTATGCAAGGTGAAGATAACGAACAGTGATCAATCTCATAACAATCTCATTATCTGGTTAATAGGCCTCCATGCTTCTCAGAATTCCTATGAGGATTTCAAACCATGCAGTTCCATCTGCAGCCAGATTGTGAAGTCTTTTTAAGCTTGTGATGCAGGACAAGTAGTTAAAATCCTAAATAACATGGCCCTTGGAAGATGATGAAATAAGTTTCTTCACAACAGGACTGGTAAATTCATATATGTACAATGGTTGAATGGCAGGCAGTCCCAATTTCTTGTCGAAAGGTTATAAGTTGTCTGCTGTGAAGGTACATTTCTTTTGTACTCAATGATGTTACCTGAAAATAGTTTTGTTGGTTCAGAGACATTGTTTTTAAAAACAAGAGGCCCATGGGCCACATCGTTCACCTGAGTCACCTTGGCCCATATCTGAAGACTTTCCATATATATTTGCATGTAAAACTTTAGTCCCTATTATGGCCCAAACTACCCTTTGCAAACTTGAATCTACACTATGTCAGAAAGCTTTCATGTAAATGTCAACTTCTTTGGCCCAATGGTTCTTGAGAAGAAGATTTGTAAAGAATTTTCCTATATTTGTATGTAAAACCTTGACCCCCACCCCCACCCCCCACTTGTGGCCCCATCCTACCCCCAGGGGGCCATGATTTGAACAAAATTGATTCTACACTATGTCAGAAAGTTTTCTTGTATATATCAGCTTTTCTGACTCAGTGGTTATTTAGAAAAAGATTTTAACTATATATTTGTGTGTAAAACTTTGATCCCCCTTGTGGCCCCATCCAACCCCCGGGGCCCATGATTTGAACAAACTTGAATCTGCATTATGTCAGGAAGCTTTCATGTAAATCTCAGCTTTTCTGGCTAAGTGGTTCATGAGAAGAAGATTTTTAAAGTTTTTCCCTATATATTTGTATGTAAAACTTTGATCCCCCCTTGTGGCCCCATCCTACCACTGGGGACCATGATTTGTACAAACTTGAATCTGAAATATGTCAGGAAGCTTTCAGGTAAATTTCAGCTCTTCTGGCCCAGTGGTTCTTGAGAAGAAGATTTTTAAATGACCCCACTCTATTTTTACATTTTTGTGATTATCTCCCCTTTAAAAGGGACATGGCCCTTCATTTGAACAAACTTGAAAGCCTTCACCCAAGGATGCTTTTGGCCATGTTTGGTTGAAATTGGCCCAGTGGTTCTGGAGAAGAAGTCGAAAATGTGAAAAGTTTAACAGACAGACAGACAGACGACGGACAAAATGTGATCAGAAAAGCTCACTTGAGCTTTCAGCTCAGGTGAGCTAAAAATTGCACAATGTTAAAAATGCCTATTCATTGAAACAGATATTTTCCATAAATGTATGTCAATTGCTATTAAAAATTCATTTTACATTGGGTAATCATGAGATGTATTTTTTCAGAGTGCAGTGTGAGTTATTTCAATGAATGTTAATCATATCCATTGGATGAAGACATAATTTGGCATTGTTGATAATTTATTGTGTACCTGATAAAAAAGCAGGATTTAAAGAAGTCTAGTGCATGCTCCAATTTTTCTTTATCCATCTTCCAACAAATACGCTTCCCCTTTTCCTGAAGTGCAACACCTATTTTGAAGAAGAAGAAAATATATAACATATTTTGAAATTAATTACAACTCATCATTTGTTGTCAAACAAAGGGGTTTAAAGACATTGAACAATATTTCTAATATCATTATTGATTTGACCTTTGTCTTGATTTTGTGGCCTCAAATACCATCAAGAGGCTCATGGGTTGCATTGCTCACCCGAGTCATCTTGACCCTGCTGTAGTGATTTTTAAAAGTTTCCAATCTTTATTCCCATGAAAATTTTTAACCCTATATTGCGACCCAAATCTAGCCCAAAAAGTTGCAATATAGCCTACTTGAATTCACATATGGGGATGCCTCAAAACCAATATGACTAACATGATCTTGCTGTTATTGAGAAAACATCTTTTTTAAAGATCTTCTTTCAAGCATATATGTCCTATAAATGTAAATTATGATTCATTGAGTAACCATAAACCAAGGGTTCATTTTACTGAGGGAAAAAACTTCAAATGAACTTAGGAATGTTGGTATTATGATAGGATTTAGTGCGGCTCTGTGACACTTACACTGTCTTAAACATTTGTTTCAATCAATTTTCTGAATAGTCTAATATAAATCTCCAATTGTGTTTCACACCTACCCCTAGGGCCCAGAATTGAACACACAGAAATTTGAAAACCTGTTCATGCATGCATATTGATATGGCTAGCCTAATGATGTCATCTGTTATTGAGATGAATATTTTTAAAGATGTTCCATACATATACCCAAATAAAACTTAGATCAATTATTGTGCCATACCCTACTTTCTAGGACCACAATTTGAACAAACTTAAATTGTGCAATATCTGTGAGTTTAACCTGACTACTAGTAATACCTGTCTTTTATGAAGATTTATTTAAAAAAAATTCCAGTATACTTAGATCCCCTATGGTGATTGAATCTACACTATGTTAAGAAAGGTCTTTAGGTAAACATTTTAAATTTCATCTATGTGATATGAAATCAGATATGAGATCAGAGACATAGATAACATGTTACTTAGTCATGTAAATATTCCATACTTCTTGATTATCTCCCCTTTGAAGGGAGCATGACCCTTCATTTAATTTGAACAAGCTTGAATCCCCTTTTCTCAAGGATGATTTTTGCTGGATTGACTGACAATGGCTCAGTGGTTGTAGAAAAGATTAAATTTTGAAAAGTCTACAAACAGATGGACAGACAGACAAAAGCTCACTAAAATGTTCAACTCAGGTGAGGTAAATAGGATAATATGCTCTGTGGTTTATCAGTATACCAAGTTTGTTGTCAACTAAACAATTGGTGTGACTGACGGGTGCAAACTTAATTAATATTCCAACTCACATAAACAGGACAATATAACAACCTGAACAATACATATATTAAATGTAAATATATACATGTGTATATTTACAATAACAACCATTTTTCATTTTCATCCATGCAAAGCAGATATCATGATGTATACCTTTAATATTGCTACATGACTTTGCATGTATTCAAGTCTGACCCATTCAAGTTCTAATTCTAGGAATCACGTCCATATTCTGTTGTTTGTTGTATGGCAAGCAAGTCATGGAATCTTCTTGGAATTTCAGTGAATAGATTCCTTGTATACTGAAATTTAAGTAAATATATTTCATTCAATGAAGTTGAACTACCAACTATCAATTTGTGGTGATGGCAATGATCTCGATACCTGCAGAGGTGTCAATAATTCAATTTTCAATCAAGTTAACAAGTTACCAAATTCTGTAGACAACAAGTATAACGGACATTATGATCAAAGAAAAATGGTGATCAGGTAAGCTATACAGACTTTTGGTTAAAAGACTCGTGCTAAATCATAACATCCGATACATTTTTGCTGATAAGAAATATTCATTTGATTAAAAATTATGTTTGAAATTGTTCATCTTATGCAAAATTAACTAAAATAGATTCTTAAGGTCTTCATATTTGATGTGATAAAAATTAGCTAATGAAGAGCACTTTTAATATGTATTTTCAACTATGTGGGTTGTGATTGGATTTTAAAAAATGCACCTATACTGGTTATAAGAAAATTAAAATGATTTTGATATAGAATCAGGTGTCACAAATAGTGTTTCCTATTTTAATTATTATTCCATGGCTAAGAAAATCAAAAATCATTAATTTTGAATTTCCACTGTGATGACATCATGATTAACAACTATGTGGAATCAACATTTGTACTTTTCTCAAAAATCAGATACAAAAAGACTCATGAAAATTCATGGGACTTGTGAATTTTCATGGGATTGAGGCTGCTCATAAACCATGAGTCTGGGGCTTATCTTTAAAAAACCCTAGTAACAACCCTGATGTGTTATGAAATTTGAACCTGCGGTACATGTATTAGAGTTGTGAGGATCAAGATACCTCAACATATCACCATATGGCATATGTCATTGACTTGTCTAAACAATGTGTAACTGTTGACCCACCAGGTTCAGTAATCATGGGGTGGGGGTGGGGTTGTTGAATCATTCATTGAAATAACATGAAAAAAGAGCAATGATTCATTAGTTTCATTTTAGCTGATGTGTTTTGATTTTAGCCTGTGGAAGAAAAAGTTACTTTCAACCACTGGTTGGCAGAGGGAAAACAGAAGTGTTTCTAAAATGGCCTACATTTTAAAGTATAATATTTTTACATAGTTTTCACCCCCCCCCCCCCGATACTATTTATTCATTAGTCGACAGCTTATTTATGGTACAAAGCAAAATAATTATTAAAATAAAGTATGGTGAAATTAGCTTAAGTAACCAATACATATGATTTATTCACACAAACTTACCTGCACCGCCACCCATACTGGCCATAGCATTTTTCCACAAGCATGTTGCTCATCCCAAATGTTAATGATATGTGCCGATATCCGGTTCGTATATCCAATACAACTGACCGAGTGATCTGGGAAAACACATGTAGTATTCCTCATCCACTCTAAAGAACTCTGATGATATGAAACAACCGAAAAATTCCAACGTGTGATTGTGAAAATAGACATAGGCGCAGGCGGGCCTTGTGTCATGGATTTCCCGCAATGTGATTTGTTTAAGGAGCATAAATATCTAGCTACCGATTTCTTATAGTCATTCACATAAATTGTCTTTGAAACTTCTTCACATGGAGTATTTGTCCATAAAGAAATGTTACAAAACGGCATCGTCTGTCTTCAAACCGCCAACTCGTATGACATGTTGTCATGTTTCCCCAAACAATCGTATCTTTAACACTAAAGAGTTAGCAAAAGGAGGTAATAAAATCGCCAATCTGCTAGATCGTACGTAGTTTTTAAAAATCTGTAACTAATTTGTAAACATGTTTCCAAATGATGTTTGTTATTTCTTTTACTGTCCATACTATTGACTTTATGTATCTATTAATCTTTAATGACAGAGTGTCCGATAATTAATTTTTATGACCATTTTCATTAGTGCTCTTTATAAAGAAAACAACGGGAAAATATTTTTGAAACCGAATATCCTTTCAGCCGATTAAAAATCTTAAGAAGGATTCAAGGTGAAATTTTTTATTGGATCAAGTTCAAAACATGATTTTCTTCAAAATTAGCCATTTTTCAAGAGATTTTAAATTTATAGCTGTGCCACTTTTTTTTCATTCTGCATGATTCTTACGTGGACTGCTACTTAAATGCATGTGTTCGACTATTTCCCAACATCGCACAGAAAACCTTTGAGTAGAAAAATGGTTTAGTTTTTACTATACTTTTTGAAAATATAATTTGTTTCATTATTTTCCAATTATTAAGAAAACGCCACCGATTTAATCCTGTCGACACTTAAAAGGCGTCACTGGGCGTTAAAGCTTCTAATTGATAAAGAAATACTAAATTCTAGCTCGATTTGCCAGAGAAAATATGGTTTTTTAAGATGCTTTTTAAGACACAAATAAATACTTAGATTTTTTTTCTAATGGAGAGCATGCGTGTCTTGTTTTTCTACAGAAAACAACAATTGGAATTAATGAAGTAGAAACGTATACTTATAATTTCTCTACTTTAAGTTTCAATCACTGAACACAGCATATTTACTTACATTTAATACAGATTATATATCTATTTTCTAATCTTCATCAAGGCCTCGTCATTTTAGCCGAGAAAGTCTAGTATGATTATGCTGTAAACTATGCCGTTATCAAACATTTATATGAATATATTTCTCCTAACCAGTTTTCTTTCTTTCTTCGACAATTGAATTGTTGGAATTTCCATGTGAACGAATTGTGCACCTTCAATAGATGACCTGGTTTTATTTTTACGAGGAATAATTTATTCATGAGAAGAAAAAATATCTTCCCGTGGCAATTAATTTGGCATTAGGCCAGTTTTTTAAATTGGTTTACGGATTTTCCCCCAAGAAATAGGGTCGGTCGGGAGAAAAAGAAATAAAATAAAGATTTTTAATATCTATTGTGGTTTTATTTTCAATGAATTATTAACATCCTTTCGTGAGTACAAATAACAAAACATGTATTAAAACTTTTTATGAGTGACTAGTATGAATTTATAAAATGCAATTTCAAATTCAGTGTATAACTATTATCTATGTTGCACTTTGGCATAACATAAGCTTAAAAATGTGTAAGGTCATATCACTATATCCCATATTATATTATATATATTATTATAATATTATATTATATAGATATAGACCATCTTATATCCACCAACGTGTTCTTGTTCTTCATCTTTTTTCAACTATATTCCAGCTGGACATGTCATTACTGGTGATGTTGATATAGTTGAAAATGAAGACCTCAAATCATTTATTCTAAAAGGTCCTAAATACAGAGAACCTCGGTCTTTTAATTGGCGACAGAACCTCATCTATATTATGAATTATGTCGAAGATTGTGCCAGACGATGGGCTAAATGTGAAAAAGAAGAACTTGATACATTATCAGAATGGGTTAAAAGCATAAGAGGAATATTAAAATCCCGCATTAGACATATTAAAAGAAAAGTACGTACCATCTATCATTCTGTGTTTAGTAAACCAGAAGTGATAGAAGAATTAGATAGGTTACATGAGGAATATGTTTTGGTTCCAGTTGACAAAGCTAGTAACAACATTGTCTTTGTTTGTAAGGCTCATTATTACAACTGTATTTTAAACGAACTTGGCATTAATTCCACTTTTGGTAATCGTACTTATATTCCAAATGCCCTTTCAAAACAGAACATTCTTCAAAACCATGCTTCAGTTTTAGACACATTTAATATCCCAGTCAATGGGTCGAATGAATATGAGTTACCGTACCTATGCTGGATTCCTAAACTACATAAAAACCCTTACAAACAAAGATACATTGCTGGATCCAGTAAGTGCTCTACCAAGCCCCTATCTTTGCTCCTGACGAAAATATTAACAGCTGTGAAGGAGAAACTTCAAACTAACTGTGCGACTACATATGCCAGAAGTGGTGTTAATCAAATGTGGATTCAACTCAACTGTATGATAAACGGGATGATTTCAGCTTCTCCATCGTCAACTTCCCATATTTATGTAGTCACCTGCATATGGTGTTTATATCTCTCAACTGATTCGATATGCAAGAGCTTATTCTGCGTATAGTCAGTTTTTAAATCGAGGCAAGCTACTGACAAACAAGTTGATGGTATAGGGGTTTCAACAGTCTCGATTGAAGTCTGCATTTCGCAAATTCTATGGTCGTTATAACGATCTAGTTCGTCAATACAATCTATCGTTGGGTCAAATGCTATCTGAAATGTTTCATACCGATTGTTAGGCCGTTCTTGGTACACTGATTTAGACTACGGATAACTCAGTTTACCTGATTAGGATATAGGGCTCACGGCGGGTGTGACCTGTCGACAGGGAATGCTTACTCCTCCTAGGCACCTGATCCCACCTCTGGTGTGTCCAGAGGTCCGTGTTTGCCCAACTCTCTATTTTGTATTGCTTGTGGGAGTTATGAGATTGATCACTGTTCGTTATCTTCACCTTTCATATGATTGTTGGGCTTGTGAATAGACAGGAAATGATGATCAAATATTAACAAAACTCACAAATGAATGTCACAAAGAAAGTAAGTTACAAAATGGAAATCAGTATTGGTTTGTAGGTGTTATTTGAGTCTGAGATGAAATGATAAACCAATGAAATCAAAGTAGAAATAATGTTAAATGCTTATCACATTTTGGACAGGTTGAACACTTCAACAAAGTATTAAAATTGACTGATTTATCGCTTCTTTTCCCCCAAGGTTTGCTCTTTGAGAATTGCGAACAGCTGGACATTTTCCTTGGTCAAAACAGGTTTTGCAGATTGGTCTTACAATGCCATATTCCTTCTTCAGATCCCTTATTATATCATTTTCTGTAATTTGCATGTCTCCACAGAAGAAACAAACCGGAGAATTCTTTCCAAAAATTTCTGAATACATGTAATACGCGGCTTTCATATCTGAAGAGCAAACCAGGACCTCTTTAACATATAGCACATCCTTTAAAGGACCGCCAGAAAACAATGATGTTCCACAGACATACACTACATGTAGCTCTTCAAGTCGTTGTATAGCTATTGTCTGTGTCATAGTAAGATTTTTACTACTATGCATGACTCTCCTCTTTCCACACTCTTTGCAAAGGATGAAAGATCTTGCTTTAGCAGCCACAAATTCTCCTGTACGTCTAATGTCTGCCTCAGTAGGGTGAGGTTTGCTTTTCAAACTTGGTCTAGAAGAATAATCAGTCTCACTGCCATAAACTTCATCAAAACATTTGTACTCATCTACATTTCCTTCGACTTCAACTGGGTCAGGTAATTTTGCAAAGTCCTCCTCTGCCATCGGAATTGGGTTAAAGACACAGTGCGGACAATTTTCACATTTTTTAATTTGCCTTTGTCGGATATGATTGGTCACAAGGTTTTCCAAGCATTTGAAACTGGACACAGATGCTTTTGCCTTCAGTTTTTCGATTAAATTACCCTCTTCAACATAACCATGGATTCTGACAAGATTTTGTATTTCTTTTACATCAGCTTCCTGTGCAGCATCATACATTATGACTTCACTTTCTTTCCACTTCAGCGGCCAAACCTTTCTTTCAGGGAGGAAATGACTGTACAGGTTGAGGCAAGGAGTGGTGTTTTGAATGCAGGTTGCTTTGCACCTTGGTTTCTTGCCATCTGTAGCTGTAACTCAAAAGCTGTCTCACGTGTTTCATACCGATTGTTAGACCGTTCTTGGCACACTGATTTTGACTACGGATAACTCCGTTTACCTGATCAAGATATAGGGCTCACGGCGGGTGTGACCGGTCGACAGGGGATGCTTACTCCTCCTAAGTACCTGATCCCACCTCTGGTATATCCAGGGTTCCGTGTTTGCCTAACTCTCTATTTTGTATTGTTTATAGGAGTTATGAGATTGATCACTGTTCATTATCTTCACCTTTCATACTAGCTATGAAATAATATTAAAATTTATATCTTATGCATACTGTTTCTTTAGATATTCTGGACAGGCATTATTAGTAACATACATTGTAAAAATGTGAATTTACCTACATGTATATAACATCATCGTTTGTTTCTCTGTATCCATGCCTGTGAGTAAAATAATCATTGATGTATAAACAAACCAACCAAGTATAAAAGAAATGACCCACTTATCATTTTGCAACTTTTTTTTCCAAACATAAGCTTGACAAATATCAAATTGTTCTTGTTTCTGCTAAAGTGATGTGAAAGATCAGTGGTGATGTAAGAGATTTTGCTCTATTTGTAAACAAATGTACCAGAAATTTCGGACAATGTGTAAGGTCTACAATAAGATTACAGTGCACAAAGTTAAAAAATGGTTAGAATTATCCTGATAATTAAACTACTACTCATAAAATAATACGAGATTGATCACTGTCCATTATCTTCACCTTTCATGAAACATTTTGAGAATACCTACTTGAACTACAACAACAAGTTTAGTAGATCGCGCTTGTGATAAAATAACTATGTATCCACTGTTTCTCCATCTTAATACGAACTTGTTCCTCCGCCCAAAAGGATAAAATTCCCTCACCCTAAACGATTATCGTAATTGAACTTTGTCTTAATTCCTCACATTTTACAAGTCTGGTCACTTCGGTACCAATGTAGACGGTATGATTGAAACAAAGTTCCTGCGCCCCATGACGAGTTCTGCTGCACTCCTTTGGGCAGAGAAAATAGGCCTTGAACGGTGTACCAGAAGGGCAATAAAAATGCCATCCTGCTGCAATATACGCTTTGCAATATCCTCTATTTGCCTGATGGTAGTCCGGAGTAGTGGTTGTATGGGTGAATCCGTATTGAGTCGCGAACTTCTTGAAAGAGTAGGACGTAAATTAAGAACCATTATCCACCCAGCGAGAATCACAGTAACAGTGGTTAACGAATCCAGGTAAGAAGAGATATAATCCACTTCTACTAAAGAATATCTACCTTTCAGCTCAAACAAATCAACTGCAAGCTTCCCTCAAGAAGGACTGTTATCTTCAATGGTTCCCTGACCTGTTTTGGTTTATGAACGTGGTAGAATTTGCAAGATTTGACAATGCGAGCAAGATAAGACAAAATTCCTGACCACCAACCCGTGAAACGTGTTCACGTCATTTATCCCGACCTACGAGCTTTTGGAATAACATTTCACTACGCCATTTCGGACAGACAGATCTGCTTTTGCAGAAAAATGTGGTCGAATCTCTGCTTTAATATTGCATTTTCATAGTTCACTCTGCTATTTAAAGTTTTCGTCAACACCTAAGGCAATTTTGTTTATCCGCTATATTTAATTGGATGCATACAAATTATCATTGGGTCAAATGCTAATGACGAACTACAGACTGTGGACAAAAGTATCGGAACGATTTATGACGTTGTCCAGTTTGCAAAAATACTCGCGTTTGATTCGATGCTAAAAATAACCATATTTCATAAAGAATACTAAAAATAAATTGCCACTATTTTAAAGAGAAGACAATTTTGTATCTCCCTGTCCAAAAAATACCTTATTCATCAAAACTTACTTTAATATTTCGTGATATAGCCTTTGGCTCTCCGTACTGCAGTGATTCTCTTGGGGAGGGATTGGTACAAATGTTTAATAGTTTCACAATCGAAACGGGTCCAAATTGAATAAATTTTATCATATAATTGTTCCACAGAGGTAATCTCATCCATTGATTGCTCTATCTTTTTTTTAATCTTTAACCATAAATTTTCTATAATGTTTATATCTGGGCTCTGTGCCGACCACTCCATCGTGTTGATATGGTTATATTCCATGAATGTTTTAGCCATATCTAACATATCTGCAACTTTCTGAAAAGAATTTCCATTCTGAACTAATGTAGCAACTGACTGTTTGACACCATCCGATGCATATTTATGTTTCGAGGCCATGTTGTTTGGAGAGGTCTTTACTTACTTTATGATTGCAGACGACAAAAATAACGTAGTTAGTGTAAACAGGAAGTCATCATCATTATGAAAATACCTAAGGTGTAGTGTCAAATCGTATCTACACTGAAAATGCCTGCCGTAAATAACACGAACAGTTTCATTCTTGTGTAACGTCACGTAAACCGCACCGATACTTTTGTCCACAGTCTGTAGATCGTTATAACGACCATAGAATTTGCGAAATACTGACTTTAAACGAGACTGTTGAACCCTGCACCATCAACTTGTTTGTCAGTAGCTGCCTCGATTTAAAAACTGATCATACGTAAAACAAGCTCTTGCGTATCGAATCAGTTGAGAGATATTAACACCATATGCAGGTGATAATGGAATACTGTTACATAAATATGGAGAGTTGAAAATGAAGAAGCTGAAATCATCTTATTTATCATAAAGTTGAGTTGTTAGTTTGCCGTTAATGTCTATTTTCAATAAAGTATAAAAGATAAGTGGACAACTCTGTGACGTCTTTTATTTCGAGTTCACGGGAATATATGGAATCGATATATGAATGGAAATTATTATTGTTAATAGATAAAACGTCGTCGATATACTAGTATCTAGATGTTGACACGGCAAAATATTTTGATATTTTTCTTCTCATATAAGATTCGTCCTTGTAAGAATACCCCCCCCCCCCCCCACAGGGCACAATTCGTGTCCATGGCAACTTCAACAGACTGATGGAAGACTTGATCACCAAAGACTACGCAGATATTGTCAATGTCCCAGCATCTTCTCGCTATCAACTTGTACATAACAATGTTTGTAGCTTATTACCGAAAATTGATTTTATTAATAATGAACTTTCTGGCAATGATATAATCGCAATTACTGAAACTCATTTAGATGATAGTATAGATGATGATATCCTACTGTTAGACGGTTACCACCCCCCCCCCCCCCCACTCCGGAAGGACAGAAACAGATTTGGGAGTGGAGTGGCTTTATATGTTTCAAAACAATTCAAGTATTTTATTAGAAATGACTTTTGTCGTATAAACATTGAGGTCTTATGGGTAGAAATTCACACTCATGGTGATAAGTTTTTAATTGGAGTTATCTATAGACCTCCAGATTCTTGTTCTGATTATTGGGAAAAGTTTAATGACACAATTGAACAAGTACTTGATATTGAATATAAACTGTTTTTGATAGGAGACTTTAATATGTTAATATGCTTGGAACAGGTAATAATACATTCAAAAATCTTTTAAGCGTTTAAATCTTGGTAATGTAGTAGAAAAACCAACAAAATTTAATACAAACAGTGGTTCATGCACTTGCATTGATCTCGCTCTCACTAATGATGTCTTTTGTGTGGAAGAGGTTACTGTAGATGAACCCATATGTAGTTATCATTCCCCTGTTACTATTCATTTATCTTTCAAGACCCATAAGCAATTAACTTATAAACGTAGCATTAGGAATTATAACCTTGCTAACTTCCAGGGCTTGAATTTGGACTTGGCCTCGGTCAATTGGGATGAAGAAGTGTTCAACTCTGATAACATCAATGATATATACAATGACTTTACTACAATATACTCAACTCTTACTGAGAAACATGTTCCTATAAAAATTGTTACTATTCGACCTTCAGATAAGCCTTATATTACGACTGCTATTCGCAGAAGAATGAGACAAAGAAAACGAATCCATAGAAGAGCTGTGTGCACTAAAAATCCACAACATTGGCAACAATTTCGTAACATTCGCAATGAAGTAATTACTCTAGTTCGTAATGCCAAAAGAGATTATAAAATTAAACTTCTTAATCAGCTCATAGACAAAACTATTCCCTCAGGTAAATGGTGGCGCATAGCACAATCTATAACTCGGCTTAAAAAAACAAAATTCAGTCCCTTCTCCAGTTATATCCCAAGATGGTAAAATGCAAGGTGAAGATAACGAACAGTGATCAATCTCATAACTCCTACAAGCAATACAAATTAGATAGTTGGGCAAACACGGACCCTTGGACACACCAGAGGTGGGATCAGGTGCCTAGGAGGAGTAAGCATCCCCTGTTGACCGGTCACACCCGCCGTGAGCCCCATATCCTGATCAGGTAAACGGAGTTATCCGCAGTCAAAATCAGTGTGCCAAGAACGGCTTAACAATACTTCTTCATCCTATTGACAAGGCAAATGAATTCAACTCTTATTTCTCAAATAAATCAAACATTACTGGGGACCCAGAATTACGAGAGCATGGACCTGGACTTTGAAGATGTTATTGATCAGCTGAAAATATTAAATATTTCTAAACCTCCAGGACCTGATGGTATTTCACCAAGATTACTTAAAGAAACATGCTTTTCTATTTTTAAGTCACTCACAAAGATCTTCAATCTTTCACTCAGGAAAAAAAGTCTTCCATATACATGTATATGGAAACAAGCAAATGTTACACCTGTATATAAGAATAAGGGTAGTACAGACCAACTTACTAATTATAGGCCCATTTCTTTAACTAGTTCTGTGTGTACGGTTATGGAGAAAAATATTATCTAAATACTTCATCAACTTCATCAAAGATCATGAGTTACTATCAAAATATCAGTCGAGATTCCAGCAAGGAGACTCAACTGTAAACCAGGTGGTTGAAATCTATGATAAAATAATGTTAAATCTAGATAGAGGGAAATATATTCGTTTTATTTTCTGCGATATTTCCAAAGCGTTTGACAGAGTTTGGCACTTAGGTCTTCAGGGGTTGGGTTTTGTTGGTAATATATTAGGCTGGATTAAGGACTACCAAACTCAGAGACAACAACGAGTAACTATAGAAGGTTATTCATCTACAAACAAAATATTAAATGCTGGGGTACCCCAGGGGTCAGTCCTGGGTCCTTTTTTGTTCTTACTATATATCAATGATATCACTAATGGCATTTCTAACAATATTCGATTATTTGCTGATGACACTTCCTTATTTGCTATCATAGATAATGACATTATAAATCAAACTCTTTCACTTACCACTGACCTTAACACAATAAAAAACTGGTCTAATACCTGGGCTGTAGATTTTAATGCAAATAAAACTGTCAACGTTGATTTTACTAGAAATAATATTAACTTTCCTGTGATTTAGTTTGGATATGACGGTGAAGCTATTAATCAACAAAATTCTCATATTCACTTAGGCCTGCATTTCCAGTCTGATGGTTATTGGTCCAAGCATATTTCTAGTATTTATGAAAAAGCATCCATAAGGTTAAACATATTAAGATTGCTTAAACATACTCTTGATAGGGGAACACTTATCAAGGTCCACTTTGCTTTCATCAGACCAGTCTTGGAATATGGGGATGTAGTATGGGGTAATTGTACTAAAGAAAATTCTGAATGACTTGAAAAGATTCAAGTTGAGGCAGCACGAATAATTACAGGGCTTAGAGTTAATTCTTCAAAAAGTAATTTATATAGTGAATTGGGCTGGGAACCTTTACAAGCTCGTAGGGATAAACATAAGCTTTTATACCATCGTCTCTGTTTTATACCATAGACTGTGTTTTTCCTTCAAATCTTTTTACCAGAGTATACTCTGCTCTGTTTTTTGCCAATAGATAATAGCAACATACTTTGAATTGAAAAAGAGCATTTATTACAAATGCCAATGTAAGTAAAACAATATACATGTAGCAGTGTTGTCCTATATAAAATATATGTTACACCTGTCACTAGGAAAATGAGAACAATCCAAAAAGGTACATACAATACAATAAGAGCATATCTTAAATTTGCCTAATTAATATAGAGCAATCACGAATACAAAACTGCATGTATATACACAATAAAAAACACATGACTAAAAAATTGGCAAAAAAGATGGGACTAGCTTGAAAATATTCTATAAAACAATAAATGGAATAGCTCCACAGTATATGTTTGACTTAATTAAACCTTTTCTTCCAACTGATCATGTGTATAATCTCAGGTCAAGTGGCAATCTTTATTGTCTGCCACTTTGCCGAACATCTTCTTACTACAACAGTTTTATTCCGTCGACAATCAAACTCTGGAATGAGCTAAAAGCTGATATAAAGAATTCTCCAACTTTATCCCTATTCAAGTCTAAACTCAAGATGATGGAAATTCCAAAAATAAAAAAGCACTTTAGTTTTGGCAATAGACGAGAAAATATTATTCTCTGTCAGTTACGGAATAAAGCTAGTAATTTGAATGCTCATTTATTGAAAGATTATTTGACTGATGATCCACATTGTTTGCATTGTGGCTATGAATCTGAAGGGAATGTGCATTATTTCCTTGAATGTGCAAAATATAATCGTCAAAGAGGTATTCTTATGCATCAATTTCATGACATTGGTGTCCCGTTTCAATTGAACTATATTCCATATGGTAGTTCTGAGTATTCATTAAGAAATAAGATATCATTTTTGAATGTTGTTGGGATATGACATGAAGTTGGTCACGTGATCAAATCCTATAACGCCCGAAGGGCGTTATAGTAGATTTGATCACGTACCAACTTCATGTCATATCCCAATAACATTCAAAAATGATATTTTATTTCTTATATTTATATTTTCTATTTTGATTTGTGTTCTTACCGAGCTTCCATGATTATGTAGCAGATGACAAAAATAACGATCGTAGAACACAAAATATAGTTCGTAAAAGTTTTATCGGATAAAAAATTAGGAACAATATCAAAGAGAATATAATATATAGAAATTTAATTGAAAATGTTTAAAAAAAAAAAGACGATACATATGTAAAAATAAAGGTAATTTAGAGCGTAAAGCTAACTGAAATGACGACAAGAAGAGCGGAGTAAACTACATCTGTGGTGTGATTTGGTTGCGATCAGCGATGGAGAAACTGGCGTCGGTCTAGCTTACTAAGTTGAAAACGCAATTGTTGATCACAGATTTCGACAGAAATTCAAAGGATCTGAGAGAATTGATGGTGGATATGATGGGTCAAGTTAACGTTAAGTTCTTAGTCAGGTTTTTGGAAAGAAACAACGGTATGTTCATCGTTAGGACTCGTGGTTGTAGCCATGCAAGAGACGATTCAAGACAGTAGGACAGATTTAGACAAAATGCAGGTAGGTTGTGTCTTTTATTTACCTTCAGTGTGTGTAAAATAAAATAAAAACGAACTGACGGAGTTTTTGTTCACTTGAGAGATTTCTGTTGTAGGATTTTAATGAAGACTCGCACCGGTACCCTGACATGTAACATGTAAATTTTTCGAGCCTCGAAACCAGCCTCGCTTATGATTATGCCGAGTCATAGCCGTGATGGAAGTTGCCAGGAAACAACAGGTTAACCTATCATCATGAAGTAAATACATGTAGGCTTATAACTCTGCCTACATGTTTTCGCTTCCAATATCATAGAACTTTATTTTATAAATTCGCCATCCAGAAGTTGCAGACGGTATTTAAAACTGTATAAAATGAAACAACAGAACGATATATGTTTAATGTTTCTCTTTTATAAATTGATGAAATTCTTGCTTGTTTACAAAATAAACTGTATAAATATCCTGCTGCGTTTATTTCTGTTATGATGTCATTGCAGTGGCGGATCCAGGGTTTACGAAAGGGTGTGTGTGAAAGTCAAGTATTAGCTAAAATGCTTAGCCATTTTGGGTGCCCATCTGGAATTTTACTCACACTATTTCTATTATTTAAATTTGTGGCGAGGGGGGGGGGGTCTAAATCCCCCACTGCATTGCATAAGCAAGAATCCAGGTGAAAATACAGGAACTGACTTTTGAAGCGGTGATTGTATTCATACGCAAGAACAAACTGATCACATGACCAAATTCATGTCACACGAAAGTGAACATCAATTTCAATAGTACTGTCATATAAGGAAGTGCATTGGCAAATGTAAATATTATAACTTGAATTGCAAAATTATTTCTTATGTTCATAACTATATTAAATGTTCTAAGCGCTTTTGACAAGTTAATTTTTGCACTTTTTTCTTTCTTCTTCTAGATAACGGGCTGGATTGATCTACGTTAGATCTATATTATATGTATATATGTATGTGTGTGACTGTAGGTGGAGGGTTATGTAAGTATGTGTAGAACATGTTAATCTATAAAAAATCAATTCATAGCAAAATTCAACAAAACTCTTATTAACTATTTTCATGTAAACCTCATTACAATATTGTTAAATCTTCAAAAAAATCCTTTTTATACCTTTATATCATACCTTTGTACTTGACCTTTGTATTTGGGAGAGGACCTACATAGGCTTTGCCTGTTGCCCAATCCTGTTGAGTTTCTCAATAAAATATGTTTAAATCAAATTAAATTACTAAAAGTGGAATTAATGCAAAGTTCGTTTAAAATATAGTTGTAATAATGAGTCGTACAAAGACAACGTTGTTACAAACTTTGTCAGCTGGAAACAAAGCAAATTCCTCATGTAACCTATCTAATTCTTTTATCACTTCTGGTTTATCAAACACAGAATGATAGATGGTACGTACTTTTGTTTTGATGTGTCTAATACGTGATTTGAATATTCAACATATACTTTTAATCCATTCTGACAAGGTATCAAATTCTTCTTTTTCATATTTAGTCCATCGTTTGGCATAATCTTCGACATAATTCATGATAAAGATGAAATGTCGCCAATTGAAGACCAGGGTTCTCGAAATTTAGGAATTTTTAGAATAAGTGATTTCATATCCCCATTTTCAGCTATTTCGACATCACCAGTAAAGATATGTCCAGCTGGACTATAGTTGAGAGAACAGGAACACGTAGGTGGGTTATATATAAGATGGTCTATATCTAGACTAGGCATTGCAATTTTTTTAATTAAAAAGTTTGATGCAATAGTAAAAGGATATTTGTAGGCAATACAGGGTATAGACTCGATTCTCAAGCTACATGTAGTTACAATAAATAGTGCATAATGACCCCGTGTTGGACACCCCATTGGCGGATCTAGAGTGGATGCTCGTGTTGGACACCCCATTGGTGGATCTAGAGTGGATTCTCGGGTTGATCACACCATTGGGGGATCTAGATTGGTTGCTCGTGTTGGACACCACATCGGCGGATCTAGAGTGGATGTTTACAGTGGTTTACAACTCCCCTAAAATTAACAAAAACGTCTTTTTCTGCCAAGTTTACAGCTTTCTTTTTTTCGGAAAAGGTACCATGGTACCCTTCCTCGTGTAAAGTTTCTGGATCCGCTACTGTAACTTTAGTGTACCGTTTAACGGGGTGTTGCTAAAACGCGGAACGGAAAACGGAACGGAATGGAAAACGGAAAATATTTTAAGCAATGTTATGAGGAGGTCAGCATTTTACAACATCAAAAGGCTTATTATGAACAAGGAAAGCAGAAATTATAGAGAGAACAGGAAGTCATCCTCAGAATCCACCATTTCACATCAATACCTCATACTAATGCATTATGTATTTTCAAACGGTGGATTTTATTGATGAATGTACTAACGTACAGGGGCTTGCTTAATATTGGGCATAGTACGTTTTAATAAAAATATTAAGCAAGTGCCTGTTGGTACTACCCCCTTTCCCTGCTTTGTCACCTCCCCCCACCCCCACCCCCGATTGTGACAGTATGTTGTTTCACAAATGAAGAAGAAAAGATAAATATACTGAAAAAGATTTGCATTATAATTAAACCCTTTCAAATTGTATTACTTTATTCTGGCTGATACCCTAAGAAAAGATTTTATGAGCCTATCCAATGAATAAAGCACCCCCTCCCCCCGAAAACATCATTGTAAAAGTTAAAATAATGTTTTGAGCAATTTCCCCAAACATAGCCTTCTTAAATCGAACGTGCTTTTAATCGAACTAGATATGATTAATTTTAAAAGATAACTGAATTTGAATTTAGTTCTACACCTGGTACAACATACATTAATTTTATGTATCACATCAAATTTCAAAGCGAACGAGTCCAGTGTGGAAAAAGGGTTTACCTCATTTGGAATGAATGTATGCGAAAGTTCGTTCATTTACCGATATCCTGCGGATTAGTGTTGAAACTGAAGTTACAGTAGGAAAGAAAGATTGAACCAGAACCAATGTAAACTAGGGTGAAGTTTACGACCCCTAGTAAGAGGAATCAACAGATTTATTTCGTAATAAAAGTTGCTAAAAGGCTAACACAGAATTTATGCTTCAATGGAATTAAAAGTCATCTCATTTATAATCTAAATGTTAAGATATGCAAGAATTTAGTTTAGAAATGAACTGCCAGAAGTCCTCCCTATTTAGGATTGGAGTGCTGCGGTCATTAAGCCTCTGTTACTTATAAAATAATATATCAAATACAAGATGCTTAACTTGCTGACCTAATAAGATCACGAATTTTCGTTGTTATATACATATCACACTCCCTGTTGCAGGTATTATGTATAAATTTACATGTGAATGTGCGTTAATGATAATGACGTTTTGCCACCGGGAGGGGGGGGGGCATATAAAGTACGTGTGTTCTTTCCATTCTCTACCCATAGATGTCGCCAAATGCCCAAATTTTGATTTAAATCATAATAGAGTATTTTCTTCCGATTTTTGGTGTAGCACAGCATATATGTGAAAATTCCGGTGAAATTGTACCTTTAATGATACAAGCATGAAATTTGGCACATATTTAGGGCATACCATTACAATGAATTTAGGAAGTAGGGACATTCCATATCCTCAAAGGGCTAAAATGGCGGGTATGAATAGCATATTTTGCCTCCTATAGTTCAGCCATGCCATGTGTACTGGGTATGAAATACAATGCAGTGAACATATCATCAACTGTTATGTACATACTATGCAACAACGTCATAACTTCATTGGCTGGTAACAACTTACTAACATACCTATGTTATTTTGTTTCCTGTTTCAACATACCTATGCTATTTTGTTTCCTGTTTTCAAGTGATAATCCTACTGCACAGCACCTTCTCTCATACACTGTACTTGATTGGTGTTGGTTCCCAGTTTGTATATTGACTGAATGGAGGTGGTGCATATTGCCTGAATGACAATGGCCAATAAGCATTTTAAGCTATTAGATCCCCAACAGCTCAGTACATCTGTTTTATATGACAGATTGAAAGAAGTATGTGTTATGTCAGGAGGACACTGCTGAGATCCTTTCTTGTCCAGTTGATTCCAAGCGACATACAGTTTGGATTCATGCAGACAATATCCACAACTTCAGTCAGATCGGTTGCCTGCCAACATCTCTAAACAAGTCCCGCCTGGACGAGGGGGGGGGGGGGGGGGTATCCAGTCGACCTTCCAGAGCCACAAGGCTAAGTGGCATGATTCATGCAGACTAAAATATAACAAAACTGCACTGCATCGGACACAAAGATGGAAACTAGTGAAGAATCTGAAAGTGTCTTAAGAAAGTGCAAAACATCAGAGCGTACATGCATGTAGACCACACACAGTTACTTCCTGATAGTGTTTCGTTTGTGACAAACCAGCGGTTAATAATTCTCTGTACAAAGCTTCCATCTCCCATCCAGATAAACTTGTCAGGGCAGCTGCTCTGAAATTAAGAAAAAAGGCAGGATTAAGGCTAACCCTAACCCTCTTTCTATACTGAGACCTTATAGCACACGATTCCTAGTATCACATGAAGTGTCTGTTCTCCTAACTAGGGTCACAAAGACAAATGTGGATGATCAAGATGATATCAATCATGGTATAGCACATGGAAAACCGGTGACCTAAATTGATGATGCCCACATGGATGCTCTTATGACATCAGTGTTCAAACTGGTAAACCTGACAAGATTGTACACCACTAGGCTGGAACAGTCTCGACCAAACTCAAAGATCGAATCATGACACATTTTCAAGACCTGAAGGAGCATAAGTATGGTCAATATATTCTGCTTGCTGTCAACCAGGATGTTGACTCTCCCTGCAGAAGACATGTGAGCACGATGCTGACAATAATTTGTCTTCCTAAAGCTGTAAACATAGTCCAAATAGACATGTTGAAAATGATGGCACCTTTCGTGGTTCATTTGAAACACTCTGCCAAGAAATGCCGGTGCCTTCTTTTCCTGTAGCACTAGGTGGTATGATCTTGAATGGTCTTAACATCCAAGTATTGAAGAACAGTCAAGCCACTCATATGTATCAACACCTACTCCCACAATCTCACAACTCATGCTCGACAGCTACGCACACCGCCGAGAGAGTACCAGTAGTATCGAGTCTATCAGACACATCCACAGTTGGAAGACCCCATGCATGTGTACCTGGGCACTCTAATGCACTTAAAGACTCGGAAACGAGACATGGTTGATGATTTGTTTCACCTGGGTCTCTCGATCGATATGCTATGATGGGGTGCTGGGCATCTCCATGGATTTGGTGAGCAGAATCTGCCGCTTCGTCCAGAAGGTGGGTCCATTTTGCCCCATAGGCTGGGGAGATCAGTATAAAAATGGGGAAATGGATAACTTTTGATCATAACCTCAGTTGAACAAGTGCTTGTTGAAGTCATGGTCCTGGATGGATCGTCAACATGCTGCACATGGCATGGGAAAGACCTTCTCTGAGTATACATAGTATTCTTGCCATAAATTACATGTCAGCTACAGCATTCAAACAGGCTAGATATTGTTTGGGATAGATAAACAGTGAGGCAGGGCTATACTGATCTTCGCATTGGACACAGATATTGCAATCCTTGCAGTGACAACAGCTGGACGTCTGGACATCGATAAACCTTGGTTTACTTTTGCCACAGGAAAGAACATCAGGTACTTGGCAGCCCGCAAAATGGCTATGGCACTGGAACTGAACAAGTGCCACGAGTTGCCATTCTTATACGCCTTCGCTGGGTATGATACCGTGACATGCTCCAGTGGGAAGAGAAAACAGCATGAGAAACATGGAAATCCTGTGATGTCACTACAGCTTTCTGTGCATTAGATTGTAGCTGTCATGCCAAACCATTGCAAGTGTAGATGACTACATGGATCCACTGGAGTATTTTGTTGTCCTGCTCTACGATCGAACCAGCAGCCAGGAACATGTCAATGAGGCTTGCAAGCATCTCTTCACCCAGAGTGGCAGATCAATAGAGGCCATCCCACCAACTCGAGCTCTCAGATAGTATATCATAGAGTTGCCTACCAAACCGGCTTCTGTTGGGGTCATGTGAAGATTTGCACACCAGAGATTCCTTCGCAAAGTAAATAGGGTTGAGTTCAGATTGATAATGGCTGGGGTTTGTATTGAACTTCCCATATTTATGTAGCAATATTCCATTATCACCTGCATAATTATGTTTATATCTCTCAACTGATTCGATACGCAAGAGCTTGTTCTGCGTCTGGTCAGGGTTTTTTTTTAAATCGAAACATGTTACTGACAAACTAGTTGATGATGCAGGGGTTCCAACAGTCTCGTTTAAAGTAAGCATTTCGCAAATTCTATGGTTGTTATAAGGATCTAGTTTGCCAATACAACCTATCATTGGGTCAAATGCTGTCTGACGTGTTTCATACTGATTGCCGTTCTTGGCACACCGAATTTAACTACGGATAACTCCGTTTACCTGATCAAGATATAGGACTCATGGCCGGTGTGACCTGTCGACAAGGGATGCTTACTCCTCCCAGACACCTTACCCTACCTATGGTGTGTCCAGGAGTCCGTGTTTGCCCATCTCTCTATTTTGTATTGCTCATAGGAGTTATAAGATTGATCACTGTTCGTTACCTTCACCTTTCAAAATCCCCCCAGAGGCAACTGGGGCATACCGGCAAATTTATTACATGTGGATTCAAGATGGGTTTCAGAGAACAGAGTAAGTACGTTCAGGTCGTACTCCAGTGCATAGCTCTCTGCCACTGCGGAAGGGAGTACACAATATAGTTTACAGAAGAGATTACACACTTGTACACAATTATGTAGAATACTATATCACTTGGATCCAAGCCTTTTCTGTGCATTATATTTGATGTAAAAGTCAAATAGAAGCATTCCTAGAGTGTTAAAGTGACATATCCCGTTCATTTTCGTCGCGTTTCATGAGTTTGTTTAAAAAGTTCAAAAACTATTTTAGGTCAGAAGGGCCAATTAAATGGTATGTAAGCTTTAACACATTTAATTGGCACCACAAAACCTGTTTATGTGAGGAGGAAAAAAACGTCAGTGATATGTTTTTTTAATAAGTACATGTAAATATAGTTATATTGAAATGAATCCTGTGTCGCATATTACTCGAAAAAGGCCATTTTAAAAGAATGACCTCCATATTGTCCTAATGAGAAATTTGGAATGTCCCTATATCCAAAACTCTTCCTAACAGAGTGCTCTAACAGTCTACCAAATGTCATGCTTGTATCACTAATAGCACAAGCTTCCCACATATCTGTTGGACTAGTGTTATCTTACCTACATTTATCATTCTAATTCTTAAATTCCGTTCCGTTTTCTGTTCCGCGTTTTAACGAACTTTTCCAAACTCTAATAGTCTATAGCGTCATTAGCAGGATTGAAGAACAGGAATGTATTCCTAGACACGGTGTTGTCATGAATCCGCTTATGCGTTTGTGTACGGACCCCTGCAATCTTTCTGGAAAATACTGAGTCACTTTTGAATAAAACTACAATGGAAGCTTAGGACTAGTTCTGGATATTACCATACACGATTTAAAACTTTCCAAACAACTGAATTTATGTTCTCAAATCACATCGACATATTTTTGCATTCATCGGTAGGGTGAAAAGCGATGATAACGAACAGTGATCAATCTCATAACTCTTATAAGCAATACAAAATAGATAGTTGGGCAAACACGGACCCCTGGACACTCCAGAGGTGGGATCAGGTGCCTAAGAGGAGTAACCATCCCCTGTCGACCGTCACACCCGTCGTGAGCCCTATATCCTGATCAAGTAAACGTAGTCAAAATCAGTGTGCCAAGAACGCCCTAACAATCAGTATGAAACACATCAGACAGCATTTGACCCAGTGATAGGTTGTATTGACGAACTAGATCGTATAAAGAGGGTATAAAGAGAATTCTGTGTTGGATATGTTAAAATTATATATAAAACATGTATACATAAACAACAAGAGTACCGCAAACGGTACAATATACGCCCGTCAGACAGTGAAACTCAACCAGGAAGCATATTGTGCACTCTGAATTGATGCAACACACATTCTGAATCCATATGGCATGTGAACTGATTATGTATTTCTCTGAGAGAGAGGTTGTGACAAAATGCCACTACAATATCTATCTATGATGATAAAAAGCCCTAAAGTAGGTTATGACCCATCAAGTTAAAATGTGAACTGATTATGTATTTCTCTGAAAAGGAGATTGTGACTAAATTTCAGAGCAATACCTTTGACCATACCCCCCCCCCCCCCCCTAAAAATTGGAAAACTGTTTGACCTACTTCTACCCTTAAAGTACTGTAGGTCATAGTGCGTCAATCCAGCTGAAATGCAAACTGAACTTGTATTCCTCCAAGAGGAAGCCTTTGACTAAATATCAGGGCAATATCTGTATCCATAATGAAAAAAGCATGGAAAACTGTCTGACCTATTTTTAGTCCAAAAGTATGTCAAGGATGGACCAATCCAGCTGAAATGCAAACTCAACTTGCATTCCTCTGAGAGGAAGCACTTGAATAAATATCAGGGCAATATATGTATCCGTAATCAAAAAGGCCCGGAAAACTGTTTGACCTATTTTAGCTCAAAAGTAGGTAATGTATTCCTCTTAGAGGAAGCCTTTGACTAAATATCAGGGCAATATCTGTATCCGTAATAAAACAAAAAAGCCCGGAAAACTGTTTGACCTATCCCCCCCAAAGTAGGTCAAGGATGGATCAATTCAGCTTAAATGCAAACTGAACTTGTATTCCTCTGAGAGGAAGCATTTGACTAAATATCAGAACAATATCTGTATCTGTAATGAAAAAAATCCGGGGAAACTGTTTGACCTATTTCTAGCTCAAAAGTAGGTCAAGGATGGACCAATCCATCTGAAATGCAAACTGAACTTGTATTCTTCCAAGAGGAAGCCGTTGACTAAATATCTGGGTAATATATTCATCCGTAATGAAAAAAGCCCAGAAAACTGGATGAATTTTAGTCCTAATGTACATTTGTAGGTCACGGACGGACGGACCAATCCAGCTGAAATGCAAACTGAACTTGTATTCCTCTGAAAGGAAGCTTATGTGTAAATTTCAAAGCAATATCTCTATCTGTAACCACACCCCCCCCCAAAAAAAAAGTCCGAAAAACTATTTACCCTACTTATAACCCTAAAGTAGGTCAAGGATGGACCAATCCAGCTGTAATGCAAATTCACTC
Organism: Ostrea edulis; assembly: GCF_947568905.1. Taxonomy (NCBI): domain Eukaryota; kingdom Metazoa; phylum Mollusca; class Bivalvia; order Ostreida; family Ostreidae; genus Ostrea; species Ostrea edulis. Next base: position 54,428,405 of record NC_079172.1, read on the forward strand.
TTACAATTTTTGAGGGAGTTATTGTGACAAAATTTCAAAATTGTACATGCATCCGTTACGGAAAACATGACCCCAGACGGACGGACGGACAGCCGACCAGCCGCACGGACAGCGCCATAACATACATGTAATACCTAATGACAGGCGTATAAAAAGGAGCAAAATTACCCCTTATCGAATTACTTGTTATGAAAAAAATTTATTGTGACTTACCGTAATTCTTATAGTTTATATTCGTGTTCATGCACATCATCGTAATGTTCTAAAATGGGCAGTAAATTTTGATTCCTAGGTTAACCTGTGAGTTGATGGTCAAAATTGAAAACATATTTCGAATTTAGGAATAAACAGCAAGTCATCAAATTTAGATTTAAATATTTAGCTGCTATAGCATTGGGTTTAAACTATCTCTTCAGTTTATTTTGCTCACTTGTTTTGTTTACGTATTTACGGAAGAGTAAAGCAATTGCCACAATCTACACATTTTATATGACAAGTTGGGAAAATCTGGGCCCCTAGGTTAAGGGTTCAAAGTCCAGGGAGGAACTCTTTCTGACAACTTCTTACTCCAGCACATGAATTAAATTGAGGCAGTCAAGACACAAGGCTTGAAACAGTTTGAAAACCCGTGCTCATATAACATTTTTTAAAACTTCGAACTTTAGTTTGGTCGGTTGATTGTGTTTTGTTTAACGTCTCGCTCGAATTTTTCTCTCACTCATATGGAGACGTCACTATTGCCGGTGAATGGCTGCAAAATTTAAGCCTATGCTCGACGCTTACATGCTTTTGAGCAGGGAGTTGTTTTTTTTTTTATCGTGCTACAACTCCTGTGACACGGGACCAAGGAACTATTTTAACCCGGATCCCTACGGACCTTCTAGTTTGGAGTCATAGAATCAATATGTAAAGTTCAAATCAGAGATTGGTATATCTACCCAGCAAGTAAGCTTTCAGCATCAATTGCTTATTTAGGCACCGGTCAATGTTTAAGGGGGGGGGGGTGCATTCCATATTTCCATTTATAACAAAACCCATGTCCTATCTTCTAAAAATACAAAAAAAGTTGCTGTCCTGTATCAGATGTGTAATTAAAAGGTGTGTGTTCCATCTAATAAATAAATAAATATATATATATACACACACACAGTCCCTGACACGTTCTACTTTACCATTTTTCCGTTCGCTGTCCGTGCGTTCACCGTGCGCTCTTCATTCGTTCACCGTTCGCTCTCCGTGCGTTCACCGTGCACTCTCCGTTTACAGTTTTGCGCTCACCGTGCGTTCACCGTTCACTGTCATTCGGAACACTCAAGTCAAAGGATTGATTTTCATAGAAAGGCAAAAATGAAAAAGGAACTTGTGCATAAGAGTAAAAGTATACAAACTTCTTATTATATCAGAAATTTAATTTATAAAGTACAAATATCAGGATTATCAACTGTGAAAATGCAAGGAAAACTGCAGATCACTCATCAATATCAAAGAAGAAAATAAATCATTGTTATTATCATTACAAAACACAATTATTGTTTGGGTAAAAAGTGGGAGAAGTTCTGAATGAGAGAAAAATGCAAGAGCCTTCAGTTATGAATTTAACCCTTATACATGTGCATGTAGCGAAGAACGAGCAACGAGCGCTGGTACGTGTACGAAAATGAGGCAGTTTCACTTAATGACTAAATACCTTGCCCCCACCCGAATTATCTTTTTAATATTTTCAAGTATGGACAAAAGCACAATTTATTTTGTCTCACTTGACAAGAAATTTTATATAAGTTTATCATTTTTCTTAACCCCCCCCCCCTCTCTCTCTCTTAAAAAAATTATGCTACACTGTACGTTTCAATGCACATTCGTGCTCAAATGTCAAATTGATTTGACTAATATTTCTGATTATATTACGCCTATCTTTATGAGAGACATTTTCAATAGATATATTTACTCCTTTCCCCAAATTTAAAAGTTTTGAATCGTTTGTCTTTAATATAAAGAGGAAATATTTCTCCTATATTTCTGCCCCACCTATGATATACGTATAGTTCAGTGCAATAAACAGTTTTATCCACATAAAAAATATACAAATATTGCACAATCTAAATGTAAATTCATGGTCACACTATTTATTTTGAATGTACGTACATTAATTCTGGGAGATTTTTTCCTCAATTCGATATACTATATCTGTATTTACAGTAAAGTGAATTACGCAAAATCTACGTGGGCATAAACTTTTTATACTATTTAGAAGCGTTCATGCAGGTGTCAACACGATGTACATGATGTACCTGTTCTACCTGTGCTAGTTGTTCAATGCATTTATCTCGACTCCTTTCGGGGTTGGTTTTCTTTAACTGCGTGTAATCCAAACGGCCGCGCTCGTAAATTTTGTGCATCTGTAAATTCTAGGCACTAATTACTAGATTATCTTCAATTCACATGCATCATTTATACTCTTGTATTAAGAAATATAATACTATGCATCTTAAGTTAAAATATATAATTGCATGTAGCATACCGAGATAAAGCACCGATATTCATGATTTATGAAAACGTCAAGAATTCTAGATATTATAAAATATATGTTTCTAGTTTTCATGTATACATGTATCTGTACAGAATATGCAATACTGTAAATAATGAACATATGAAATTTCTTTTGTTTGTCCATCATTGTTACGTGCATTGATGTGAAATTCACGATCATTTTCATGAGATGTATACATCCAGTATTTGCACAAAAATGAGCAAACAGATGTATTCATATATGTATTCTCTACCTGATTATAAAGTAAGTACAATCCAAGGGGAAAATCCGAAATATACCGAATGAATAGACCATTTTGCGTTCACCGTTCACTTTGCGTTCACCATGCGCTTACCGTTCACCAAATTGCGTTCACCGTTCGCTCTGAGTGAACGTTCGCTCACTATGCGTTCACTGTTCAAGTGGGAAAGTAGAACGTTTCAGGGACTGTGTATATATATATATATATATATATATATATATATATATATATATATATATATATACATGTTTATTTATTTTAAAACACCCTGGAGTTCTTCATGATTGTCTCTCCAGTTATATCAGCTAAGGGATTCAAACTCCTGAGAAACTTTTGTTTACTTTGTCATGTTGTTCGGTAATTTGTCTAGTGAAATTACAAATCTCATTATTTTCAACTATTTTTTTTTCTTTTTGTTAAATTGTTGTTTAAAGTGCTACATTTTGCATAGTTTTTAATTACTGTTTTACTGAATTGTTGTCTCATGTACTTAGAAGTATTTTTCACATCTCAGTATTCTCTATGAAAGGTGAAGATAACGAACAGAGACCAATCTCATATCTCCTATAAGCAATAAAAAAATGAGAGTTGGGCAAACACGGACCCCTGGAAATACCAGAGGTGGGATCAGTAAGCATACCCTGCCGGCCGGGTCACACCCTCCGTGAGCCCTATATCTTGATCAGGTAAACGAAGTTATCCGTAGTCAAAATCAGTGTGCCAAGAACGGCCTAAAACTATCGTAAACTGAAGAAATCTTAAGACAGGTCTTAGAACGTTGTTACAGATGCAGTCTGCTATGCAGAGTATTTCGTGTATTGCAACCCACAGGCAATTGTCATTGTTAACAGTTGCCATGTAATACATGGAGAGAGAAATACACATACAATTAATGTAACGACAAACCTTTCGTCTTTTGACAGGGAACTTGTATTTCATGGATTACCAAATGTGGAATTAAAGCCAAGTTAGTTTAAAATACAGTTATAAACCTTACAAAGAGAATGCTGTTACAAGCTTTTTCAGTTAGAGCCAATTAATATTTCCCTCATGTAACCTATCTAATTCTTTCATCATTTCTGTTTTTCAGACAGGAGTAATGGTACGCGCTTGTTTTAATGTGTCTAATATGATATTTTAATATACCTCTTATTTTTCACTTTCTTTATATGTTTGGTAGTCCTTGCGCTGAGAATATTTTGAGAAAATGGAGCATGTAAGGAAACAGCAAAATAAATCTTATTAGATAAATGCATTGAATTCATTATGAATGTGACTGAAATTCACTTTCCAAAAACTTTTCACCGAAAAGAAATCTTCAAATGATGAAAAAAGAATCGTTAAGAGAAACTATTACGTGTAAATTAACAGGTATAACATTAATTTCTGCGACAAGACCTCCTTTCTGAAATGAGATCCTACATGGTATAGTCGAAACTGTCATATGGAATTCTCCATTATCCTTTTTCTTTTCGCAAAATTGAACATGACAAGTTTTGCCTGGACATTGAGTCTCGGTTATCAAAAATAAAGAGCGATATTCCAATCGAAGACATGGTTGGCCTTTACGATGAGGGTATCCGTGATGTGATAAATGACCACGCACCATTGAAAGAAAGAAATGCGATCGTTAGGCATAATTCGCAGTGGTTTACAGAGGAACTCCATATGCTAAAACGAACTAAGCAAAAAACAGAACGTACATGGAGACAAACCCGTTTGACTGTACACCATCAAATATATAAGGAGTAAGTTCGAACATACAGCAAATCCTTAACTCAGTGTAAAATGGAATATTATTCACACAAAATAATCCAGTGTGGCAGAGATTCTAAGAAGCTCTATTGTCTGACGAATCGGCTCATGGGTTACACGTCCGAACCCATTTTACCTTCATCTTCTGAGGGAAAGGAATTATCGCAAAACTTTGCTAAATATTTTCATGGAAAAATAAGCAATATCCGTTTATCAGTTTGCGAATCTAGTGCCTCGAACAATGGCGCAAAATATCCGTTTTGCTCTGATATTCCATTTGATGGTGAACACCTCAGGAAATTTGCACCTGCAACTACAGGAGAAATTCGAAAACTCCTTATGAACTCAGCACCCAAATAATGTTATTATACCTATGTCCTTTCTATGTAGGATAACAGTTGCGCTATCCTTGTATTGCTCGACCTCTCTGCGGCTTTCGATGTCATAGACCACAATATCCTATTGCAACGTATGGAAAACATGTTTGGTATCACTGGATATGCATTGAAATGGATTAAATCCTATCTTAGTGATAGATATCACCGTGTTGCCGTGGGTTCATCGTTGTCCGATGCTTGTCCTCTCAAATGTGGTGTACCGCAAGGCTCAGTCCTGGGTCCGACACTCTACTGTCTTTTTTCAAAACCCTTAGGGGAAGTAAGCAGACGTCATGATATGACGTATCATATATACGCCGATGACACCCAGATCTACATCATCGTTGAACCTGGTGACAATTGGACTGATATGTCTCAAAGACTCTCAAGTTGTTTATCGGACATACGTATGTGGATGAGTATTAACCTCCTCAAACTCAATGGAGATAAAACTGAACTTGTAGTCTTCGCACCAAAACACAGACTTAAAAATATGAGCAGCTTTGATCTTGAATTTGGTGACTGTGCTGTAAGTGATTCATCTTTCGTAAAAAAAAAAAATTAGGCGTATTCTTTGACAAATCCCTTACCATGGAAAAACACTGTCTCTCTATTTCCCGCTCAGCATATGTGAACATTCGCAGAATTGGCTGTATCCGTTCATTTATCAATGATGAAGCATGTAAAACTCTTGTAAACTCGCTAGTTACATCCAGATTAGATTATGGAAACCGCATTGCTTTATGGTGTTCATTTTCAACACACCAGCAAACTTCAGAGAGCACAAAACACAGCTGCAAGATTAATAACACGTTCAAACAAAATCCGACCATATTACTCCTGTTCTAATAGATTTTCACTGGCTCCCAGTTGAATACAGAATTCGATATAAGATACTTCTTCATACTTTCAAATCTCTCAACAACCTACCTCCAGTTTACATAAAGGATATCCTTGCAGTTTACAATCCCACACGATCACTTAGATCTGAATCTCTGCATCTTCTCCAGGTACCTCGGACACGTACGAAAACATATGGGGATCGACGTTTGGACAAGGCTGCCAGTGGCGGATTTAGAGGGGGGGGGGGCACAGCCGCTGTTATAGAGCCAGACTTCCCCTCATAGTGAGACTTCCCCCCGGAAGTCTGGCTCTAAAGTGAGCCTTCCCCCCTGGGGGAAGGCTCACTCTAGAGCCAGACTCCCCCCCCCCCCGAGCCAGTCTCCCCCCCCCCCGCGGAAGTCTGGCTCTAGAGTGAGCCTTCCCCCTGCGGAAGTTTGGCTCTAGAGGGAGCCTTCCCCCCGGAAGTCTGGCTCTAGAGTGAGCTTTCCCCCCGGTAGTCTCGCTCTAGAGTGAGCCTTCCCCCAGCAGAATTGCTCTAGAATAAACCTTACCCCCAGGGGGAAGACTCACTCTAGAGCCATACCACCCTCTTGAAGTCTCGCTCTAGAGGGACACCCCCGCTTTCATCCCCTCCTGCACAAACTATGAAATAAATTTTAGTTTATCGGACAGAGAATTACCTACCTACCTACCTGCAGATGAGAAGAAACATAAACTCGAAATTTCCTCATTTCATTTTTAAGACTTCTTAAACAAACCCAGTCATAGGTATTGTGTGGGTCAAAGTTCAAAGTTTATGGGTCAAACAAAATGACTTATCGATTCCAATGTGTTTTATTCACCGTTTTCTTCTATTGAGTTTAGAGAACGACTTACGGAGGTATGCTACACCAGAGAAATTTGATATGGATGAAAAGTGGAGGATATGTACAACAATATTTTGAAATTGTAAACTTTCAAATTTACTTTATTTAGTCAAAAAATGCAGTTTTAGTAGAAAGCAATCTCAGAAAAATTTAAAACCCATGCTGGACTCGAACACACGATCTTACAGTTCAGCAGTCGACGTGCTTTTCTCTCTCTTTTATTGCAGTCGACATGCTAACCTATTGAGCTACTCAGCTATAGGTGAGAATTCTTTAAATGATTAGACAAATATTGCTGATATTTATATTTTCATCCATGTTTCGAAAGGAAGTCAGGCATTATGACGATGAAGAGTACCTCCTTCAGCAAAATCATTTAATGCCCTGCTGAAAAAGGTGTTGGTATCTAAACAATATCCATAAAGTGATAGGAGTTTACCAGGAATGAATGAAGGGGGAAGTCCTGCTATGGGGGAAAGTCTGACTCTACAACTAGTGATAGAGTAGGTCTTCCCACGGGGAAGTCTGGCTTTAGAGTGAGACTTCACCGGGGGTTCTCCTGCTCTAGAATGAGCCTTCCCCCAGGGTGAAGGCTCACTCTAGAGCCAGGCTTCCGAGGGAAGGCTCACTCTAGAGCCAGGCTTCAGGGGGGAAGTCTCATTATGGGGGAAGGCTCACTCTACAACACCGGCGCCCCCCCCCCCCCCCCCCCTTACAATTTTCAAATTTAAGGTAAATCGTGGTATCTTGTTTCGGAAAATGTACTAAACAATAAAAGAAGCAATAATTTCTTCCACTCCCAGAGAAATAAATGACAAAATCCTTTGATTTCTTGAATTACTTTATTGGGAGAACTTAATTTTTTCCAAAAAACCCTTAAAATTTGGGTCATTTTATTAATTTCACCTTATTAAAATGATAGAATATAGTACAAATGACTTAATAGGAGAAATATTTCAAGCCCCATAAAATCTGTAAAATCCAGGAGCTTCGCCCCTTGGACCCCCACCAGGGCTTCGCCTTGCACCCACTGTCTCATAAAGTGGTGCCCCCCGTAACCACAATTCTTGGATCCGCCCCTAGCTGCATCGAGTCTCTGGAACTCTCTGCCTTTTAAACTCAGACAATGTACTTCACTGTCTAGTTTTAAAGTGGACCTCAAAACGCATCTTTTTAGATTAGCTTTTAATTTGTGATTATTTATATATACATGCACTTAGTGCTCTTACATACAGCTCTTACAGTGCTGTTAAAAAAAACAACCCAAAAAACTGTAGTTTGTTATTATACCTGTGTCCTTTCTATGTATTTAATTATTCCTAAGGGTTGTTTTAAATTATTTCATATGTTATTAGGGCAATCAAATCATTACATTAGGCGCTATATATTAATAATTATACATTTTAATTCTGACACTATGAATATTTTATTCACATGTATGTGCACATCGATTTTATATTATATTTTCTTTCACATATGTAAAGCGCTTTAGAGAACTAATGTTGATAAGGTGCTATATAAATCTTTTAATTACAATTACAATTATCGACTTACAGCTTACATTGTGAATTATTCTTTTACACTCCGTTTACGTAAACGTGAAATTCACTTACCGATTAATTTCCTGAATCCTCAGAAATGAATAGCTATTACCGAGCGGCGAGAGGGACTCAAAGTACCGCGGCGGAAGTAAATCCATGTTATGCGACCTAAAACTCTTCTCAATTTCCGCCCTTACATGCAGCAATGACATACTTCTAAGCCACTGATATCAGGGAGGTGGATTTTATCTGCAATTGAGACTGATAACATATTTTAAACGTGAGTCTCACATCTTTTCTTAATTATTTTCATAACATGGATAATTAGTTTATTTATAATTATTAAGTTTTATTAAAAATAAGAAAAAGACAAGATTTAATTTGAATTAAGGGTAGATCAGAGGATTGATTCAGTGTTGGGGATTTAAAAGCGTATACTAGTAATTATGGGAGCACAATGAGAGAAAAAATCTCGAATGATATGTCTTGTACTTTAACGCATACCTATTTTTCATCGTGTATTTCCAATATGTGCTGAAATATTCTTATATCGTACCTCACTTGCACGATATAACCCTGTATGTTTCAAACGATGCAGTTTTTAGGCCACCTGAGTAAACTCAGGTGACCTATTGCGTTTGGTTGTCGTCCGTCGTGTGTTAACAATTGAACATTTTTAACTTCTTCTTAATAACTACTGGTCAGTCCAATTCTTTCCAAATTTGGTATGAAGCATCATTGGGACAAGGGGAACATAAATTGTAAATTTCAGGACTCCAGCTTCCCCACAATTGACCAATTTTCAAAAGTCTTCTTCTCAAGAACCACAAACATGTAAGAAAAACTAAATGCATGGTGATGTAGAGCAGGTAGGCCTCTACCAAAATTGTAAATTTCATGATCCCCGGGGTAGAGGTTCTGACCCCAGGACGGGGCCAAACTTGGTATATAGTGTTTATGTGTAAAACACTTAAATATCATCTTCTTTAGTGCTATTGATACTAAATTGAAAATAAATAGATATTTAGAAAGTACAGGTAGTCCTTTACCAAAATTGTAAATTTGATGATCCCAGGGGTAGGGGTTTTGGTATCAGGGTGGGGCCAAAATGGTCAGTTCTTAAATGTGTGAACAATTCACATTTTTAACTTCTTCTTGATAACTATCATTCCAATTTTTTTTCAAATTTAGTATGAAACATATTTGGAACATAGGGAACATAAATTGTAAATTTCAGAATTCCTAGGAGCGGGGCAAAAAATGTCCAAAATTGACCAATTTTCAAAAATCTTCTTCTCAAGAACCACACATGTGTAAGAAAAACTAAATGCATGGTGATGGAGAGCAAGAAGGCCTCTGCCAAAATTGTAAATTTCACGATTCCCGGGGTAGGGGTTCTGACGCCAGGGTGGGGCCAAACTTAGTATATAGTATGTATGTATAAGTTTGTTGATACTGTATAAAATCTAAATGCATACTTAGAGATAGCAGAAAAGGATGTACAAAAAATGGTGAATTTCATAATCCAGGGTTATGACTTTAGGATGAGTCCAAATTAGTCATATCTTTTGATATTTTAATGTTAATACATGTACACCTATTATTTAAAGGCTTTCATCAGTGTATGCACTTTTGAGGGCAGTGAAGTTTTAAGAACACATCTTGTTTATACTGTTGTTGAACATTAGAATTTAGCTTAGATGTTCAGAACAGGAAAATTTTTTCTAGATTCCATAGCCCATGGAAGTAGTGATACTTTTTCACTAGTATTCAGGTGACCGATAAGGCCTGTGGGCCTCTTGTTATGAAAACAGTGGTATGCTATAATGTGCCCATATCTTATTTCTTAGCTTTAGATACTAGTATAAAGAAGGAAAACACACGTAAAGAAATTACAAGTTTATTATTTCTTAAGGTACACAAAATTAAATATATTCGCATAAAACATTGACAGTTAAACAACTAAATTTGAAATAAAATAAATTTGTTTTTTTGTTTGTTTGTTTGTTTTTAAAAAGATGCATTGAAAATCAGTCATTTAATATCAACAGGTTGCAAGAAATATGTTTATCACATGGCTTTACAGAAACTGCATAGAACATTCTGTCAGCCAATTAAAATCAGCTTACTTATTTAGCACGGTAATGGTACAATACGGGGTATCGGAAATAGAAAATTTTGGAACTCTTCTGAAAAAGAAGTTACGAAAATTATGCGTCATCTGGGCAACTCTTGCATACAAATTAGTGATGGCTAAAGACGACTCACTTCTGATACAAAAACATCTGCCTGGTTTGAAGGTTATTTTTCAGAATGTTGCAAGAGAATGCCCTTGTACCAAAAACGTGAGTTATTGGATTAAATTTCTGATGTTTGGTTGCGGAGTTTATTTCCTCTACCGTATGCACGTATGTGGATATATTTTCTCGAGTCATTAAAACAACCGACCGATATGAAATGATATCAGCATATAAATAATCATCGATCTCCAGATACGCACATGCAGCAACATGATTGTACCCCTCCCCCCCCCCCCCCCCCCCTGTTTTCTTGACATGTGACGTACTTATCGCGTTGATATCCCATACAACGTATGTAAGTTTGTTTTTACATATAGTAGTAGTACATGTAAAGATTGATTTATTAGCTGGTCACTTGTTATAGTGGTAGTAGAAATCCAAGGTTGAGTCCATGATTGAACTCATGCGTGTACTAAAGGATAAGAGGACACTAAATGGGGCGATCTTTCGGATGAGACCGCAAAAACCAAGGCCCCGTGTCACAGCAGGTGTGGCACGATAAAGATCCCTCCCTGCTCAAAGGCCGTAAGCGCCGAGCATAGGCCTAAATTTCACAGCCCTTCACCGGCAGTGGGGACGTCTCCATATGAATGAAAGATTCTCGAGAGGGACGTTAAACAATATTTAATCAATCCCCCCTTTGAGTTTACGATTTTGGGGTTTGGGCAGAACTGCTTTTCTTGCTATGATTTTTTCCCCTACAAATACAATTTTTTTCTCCATTTGCTTCCCACCCCTCAACTTTGAAAAACGACACTAAACTGAACCTGAACTCACTACATGTATATAACTAAGTGCTTGTCTACTGAAAGTTGCCCAATCTAACGCAGAAAACGTGATCTCTTTGGGGATACTAAATATTAAAATCGTGACGGAATCGGAGACGAAGTAATGGTTCCGATATTCCGTATTTATTGGGTTCTGTGAAACGGGAAATCGAGCCGTTGAACCATGTTCTGACGCTAGAGATGAGGTAATGAATGGAGTCATTGCATACATGGTTTTGTAGATACATTATTATAGAAGAGAACGCAGTAAATGGATTTGCATTGTTTATTCCCTGGCAGTGCAATTGATCGACATTCTCCTCAGTTTAATTTCATGTTAAGTACCTTTACTCCTCTTGTATTAATTGTCAGTATACAAATGTCATTATTGTATCAACGGAATGAGTGTCCGTAATGCAATAGAGTAAAATTGCTATTTGCAAATGTAAATTTAATGTGAACTACTGATATTTTCGCATGCATCCCCCATTACAATGTCAAATATCAGCTATGGTTCTGGTGATCATCATTACGATACAAGTACATATATATTAATTGTTGGCACATGGTCTTGGTTAGGAATCCAGTTTATCACTTTTCAGGTCAAAAGCAAAAGAGTTATTGTACTTGGATTACGTGGGCAATAAGTATGAAAAAGTGAAGATAACGAACAGTGATCAATCTCATAAATCCGTTAAATACAAAATTACAAGTAGGGCAAACACGGACCCCTAGAAACACAAAAGGTTGGATCAGGTTCCTGAAAGGAGTAAGCATTCCTTGTTGACTGGTCACATCCGTCGTGAACCCTGTATTCTAATCAGGCAAACGGAATAGTCTGCCTTCAAAATCAGTGTGTAAAGAACGGCCAAATAGATATGAAACACACCAGAGAGCATTCGACGTGATGACCGTTTATATTTGCAGAGTAGATTATTATAACAATCATAGAATTTGGGATATGCTGACTTTCAACAGCACTGTTAAAACCCTGTAACTTAAACTTATTTATCCGTAGCCTGTGTCGATTTAGAATTTGATCATACGAGGAATCAGTTCTCGCGAATCGAATCAGTTGAGAGACATACACACCACATGCAGGTGATAATGGGATATTGATACATCAATATGGGAAGGGGGAATCTGAACTCACCACGTTTACCATAAAGTTGAGCTGTTGGTTTGTAAGTAACGTCTATATTCAATAAAATATTCAAATATGAAGCAGATGTGGAAGATTGCGGTGTTCCTTATATCGAGTTCACTGGGATATATCGAATCGACATGTGAATGATGATGAGTAAAAGATAAAACGTCCTCGATGTACATGTATGTAAATGTTGAGTTGAAGGGTTTCCTTCCCATATAGAAGCTTTTGAATAAATTCTGCCGCAAAAAAGTACAAAAAAACAGATTAACTAATAAGGAGCACAATTTCTGACCATGAAAATTCCAACAGATACTACGCAGGTATTGTTTATGAGTAACTCCAAAAAAAACATTGATTTCAGCTTCAGAGTACCTGTGCGTAGAATCAGAGTGATGTCTAACAAAGTAATGACTGATCATAAAATACGAACATGTTCGAGTTCCTTTATATTGTTATTATATTAGTCATTTATTAGCACTCTGAGTTGCTTTATTATTAATGATCAAGTTTATTAAGCTCACTCAAACCAGCAGTCACTTTATGAAGGGGTTTATCTTTGGAATATTAGTTTGTAACAGGGATTCAAAATCGATTGTGACCGTGTTATAGTAGAAAATCGTTCATGTTTTCTATACGTGATGTTTTTTCTGACATTTTATTATGTGATAAAATTATCCACGGTATGTCTGCATTATAGTGTATGTATAAGGTGCCATTGTAGTCGTTGCACAAGCCGTATTCACAATTTCACATCGTCATCATCAGAAATATCACATAATAAAATGTCAGAAATACGCATTTATTGTCCATTTAGTTTGTTATTAAATGTATATTGTCATTTACTAGGCACAGAATTTCAAAGCCAAACTGAACTATGTAGATATTTATAGTCTGTCTAACGTACATATGTACGATATGAATCCGTAGGTTCACATTAATTACTGTAATATAAAGAGTAATCTTGTGTCCTTTACATGAGGCAAATGCCTCCGAGGAGATACTTCATAGGTCGATTTTAATATGCATGGACGTAACTACTAGTATATGGAATGATGTACTGATACATAAATATATATTATTACTGCAGTAACTTGATCCGAAGAGTCGGATCACGTCGAGTTGACAGGCGTGGATCATCAGATCACACGAGACGCGAAGCGTCGAGTTTGATCTGATGATCCGCGCCTGTCAACGAGACGTGATCCGACTCTCCGGATCAAGTTACTGTAGTAATGATAAATTTATTATATACCCCCTTCTGCCTTTTAAATCCACATTTATAAGATACTAAATGCAATCCAAATTATCAAAAACACAGACATACCATGAAATTATGTTTTGTGTACGCAGTTTCGTTTGTGACGCGGTCAACATTTTCCGCAAATAACGTTGCGTTGATGCATTGTGACGTCATTGTGACGGCATCAGTTTCAGAGGATACTGATACGGAATCAGAAAACCACAGTGTGGTGATCCGGAAAACCGGATCTCACGCTGTAAAATCCACAGTATCAACGAACGATACATTGATGGGTATATAATAAAGATATATATGATATGTGGAATGATGTACTTATACAGATATGTATCTATATGATATGTGGAATGATGTACTCATACAGATATGTATCTATATGATATGTGGAATGATGTACTTATACAGATATGTATCTATATGATATGTGGAATGATGCACTTATACAGATATGTATCTATATGATATGTGGAATGATGCACTTATACAGATATGTATCTATATGATATGTGGAATGATGTACTTATACAGATATGTATCTATATGATATGTGGAATGATGTACTTATACAGATATGTATCTATATGATATGTGGAATGATGTACTCATACAGATATGTATCTATATGGTATGTGGAATGATGTACTTATACAGATATGTATCTATATGATATGTGGAATGATGTACTTATACAGATATGTATCTATATGATATGTGGAATGATGTACTCATACAGATATGTATCTATATGATATGTGGAATGATGTACTTATACAGATATGTATCTATATGATATGTGGAATGATGTACTTATACAGATATGTATCTACATGTATATGATATGTGGAATGATATATACGTGTATCAATAACACTGGTGTGCTCGTATGATATCTTCCCCTTTCATTTTATTTCATTGAAATTTGCCCATGTGTTAACTAATTAATATCGATGATTAGATTGTTAGTCAGCGGCTGAGATTGCAGTTGTATAATACATCTATTCATTTCATTGTAAGATGCGCTACAATCGGCTTACTTAAAAAGAACTTCCGTCAATTCCTCATTGTTACGTTATAAACTAGGGACTCTTATGTTCAAATTTTTTAGTCTAAATATTAAAAATTTGATCCGACCATCCCTTTACCATATTTGCAAATGCAATAGTTCATTAAACAACAGTGTTACTGTACTAGACGGATAGAAAACTGATAGAATGACTATTCACGAATCAGGTCCAAATGATATGAGAAATGAATTCTGAACAATTTCGTGCGATTTGTAAGTTATGCTCATTTGAAGACCCAGTCGTTCGTATCTACAAATTACCAAACTAACACGTTAGTCTATATGCAAATGGTCAACGAAAGCGAAGAGGATACAATTACATTGCTTTCTTTCTAATTATGGAATTGATTCTCGAGAGGTGAAAGCTATATATGATAATGAAAATAGGAGTGTGATTCAAATATCATTGCAGGCAGTTTTCCATTTGCTATCGTGTGCGCCATCTATGTACAAGATTTGAATGGCGATTGTGAAATTGCTTCCATTTAACGTCAGAAGGCAGCATCCTTTGTCGGCAATAATTAATGATGATTTCTAATAGTCATCTTGTATCATTTCCCGTTCTGCAGAACTACACTTCCATTATTGAATAAGTAAGAGAATCGACGCCAATAAGATTCATGTTATCAGCTCGTTGTGCTTTTAATTTGAACAAATTTGTTCATATTTCTTTTCCTTTGAGATATTCCGCAAGTTTTGATAAATTACAGTGTTGAGATAGGAATTTATAATGAAATTATTTCAGAATCAACATATTCTCATCATTCGTGTTTTCGTGTTTTATTCCCAGAAAGCAGAGCCTGGTAAAAAAAAATTCTGTATAATTTATATATTATTATCAATGTGTATACGAATGTCATTTTTCTTATAACATCATTAAACATGCATCAACCAAACTTAATTACCGACCGATTCATTTGTAGAAAAGTATTTATCTTTGAAATATCATAAACACTAGTTATTTGATCAATAATATTTGTAGTAAGGAAAATTTGTACCACATGAAGGCCGATTTCAAAGATAGATACATTCTGTTTGTGACAGCTTAACATCTTAAAATCAGAACCCTCTGCCGGTACAGTAGAAAGCATTCATCTAAGGCTTGTAAGGCACATAAACAACACCAGGTCCCTACCAATTATAAAGTATTTGAAAAAAGACTGATGGTGTTTGGCGGGGTCTTGATTTTGTGGTTGAAATTAAACCGTTTGATTCCTTGGTTTTGTTCATACCCCATAAAGAATGAAGGCTAAAGTTCATAATTCATAATCAGAAAACTGGTTTACAGAAAATTATTTAAAAATTGCAGACATCAAGAAATGAAACACTGGTATGGCATGTCAAACGTTGCAATATTTGATCTTTTCCATTTGTATTGTATAATTTTCCATTTGTATTCTATATTTTCCATTTGCATTGTATAATTTATCATTTGCATTGTATAATTTCCATTTGTATTGTATAATTTTCCATTTGCATTCTATATTTTCCATTTGTATTGTATAATTTTCCATTTGTATTCTATATTTTCCATTTGTATTATATATTTTTTTCGTTTGCATTGTATAATTTCCATTTGCATTGCAAAATCTTTCATTTATATTGCATCCGAGGGATTGTTTATTTTGATTTGTTACGAAGGATTTCATTAGTTTAGGTCCCACTTATATTTCGCCGTCACCAGGTGACGTACCACAAATAGACTTACTATGCTACATGTATGGGCACAGTGGCGTAACATTGGGGGTACTTTAACGTGTCAACGCCTGTCGATATTTACGTCTAAGGTTTGATGCAGCCATGACACGAGTAGAACTCGAACATGCAACTTCACAGTTATGAACCAAAGGGCATATCACTGAACTACCGCGATCGGTTCCATATAGGACTAGTTGAACATACATGTAGCCAGCAATGAGGAATCTTGCGCCGGGAGACACCCCCCCCCCTCCCTTCACAAATGATATTTTATATACAGATGTCGAAAAAAGCATGCATGTACGTTTTATTTTGTCAGAACGCACTTGTCCAAGGGACTTCCAGGGGCGGATCCAGGAATTGCGGTTACGGGGGCGCCATTTTATGAGGCACGGGGTCTGGGGGCTGCCTCAAGTGGGTAGGGGTCCAGGGGGCGAAGTCCCCGGAAGCTCCTGGATTTTACAGATTTCATAGGGCTTGAAATATGTCATTTTTAATCAAGTGAAATTAGTAAAATGACGCAAATTTTAAGGGTTTCTGGAAAAATTAAGTTCTCTCAATAAAGTACTTCAAGAAATCAAAAGACTTTGTCATTTATTTCTCCGGGAATGGAAGAAATCATTGCTTCTTTTATTGTTTGATACATTTTTCTAAACAAGATACCAAGATTTACCTTAAATTTGGAAATTTTGAGGGGGGGGGGGGGGCGGCTGCGCCCCCCTTAAATCCGCCACTGACTTCGCCCTCCAACTGCAACCCCCCTCCCCCAAGGCTTTGCACTGGATTCACTAGGGATCTTAAGATAGTCCCCAGACATCCAGCAGTTTACTGCATCCTTTCGTTCAGAATTATCTAGATCAGCCAGTGGTTAAATAGGAGACTAGTTTGAATATGCTGATCACATTAGACGCATAAAAGCGATCAATTAATGGGGTGGGTGGGGGTGGGGGGTTACGCCATTACACTTAGCAAATACGGTACATTCCTGCGAAACGTGGCTCCTGAACTTTACTTCTTCAACATCTCGCGCATTACAAAATTCGATAAACGATAACTTAAGATTAATCCATTGAATAGTTGTAACAAACCAAACTTGAGGTTAACAATTGGTGGGGACCCAAGGGCTGAATTAAGTACCCCGAATCTACTGAATTCTGACTTCATAAAAATGTGCATGCTTTTCTGGACAGTTTTATTTTTCAAAAAAATGATCGGGGGGGGGGGGGGTCGCCATTACTAGAGCTAGCTAAGTATTTTTAAAAATAACTAGTCCAGGACCTGGTCGTGGTAGTTCAGTAATATATCGCTTGGTTTGTGGGCGAGAGGTCGTGAGTTCGAGAACCGTTACCTTTTCTGGACAGTTTTATTTTTCAAAAAAAATGATCGGGGGGGGGGGGGTCGCCATTACTAGAGCTAGCTAAGTATTTTTAAAAATAACTAGTCCAGGACCTGGTCGTGGTAGTTCAGTAATATATCGCTTGGTTTGTGGGCGAGAGGTCGTGAGTTCGAGAACCGTTACTGTTATTGCCGCATCAAAGCTTTAGAGACACAAAAACAGTGATTGCTCCTTTGCCAAACACTCGGCATTTAAAAGACCTTAAAAACAGATATTCCGTATCGCTGCACAGGCGTTGGCACGATAAAGAACCGTCATTGCTACGGCCTGTCATCGTCAGTTACCCACGGATGCTTCTATTCGAGCGTGAGTGGACTCAAAACCGTGGTTTGCGACGATGCGGCCCTGTGTGCTAAGCACGTCTACAGTACAGATGTGGTACATCAGTGACGTTAACTAATGAAATCCTTCGTAACAAATCAAAATAAACATTCCCTGGATACAATACAAATGAAAAATTATACAATGCAAATGGAAAATATAGAATACAAATGGAAAATTATACAATACAAATGGAAACTATACAATGCAAATGTAAAATTACACAATGCAAATGGAAAATATAGAATACAAATGGAAAATTATACAATACAAATGGAAAAGATCAAATATTGCAACGTTTGACATGCCATACACTGGTACACTCTAAACGTTCCTGATCTCCAACTGCGCGCAAATAATGGCGGTACAGAAACGACACACTCAGCAGTATTCCTCGACAATCTGGTCATATCTTACTTATAGACCTTCTCCTCTAGAAATCACAATTTAAAAACATACTGAAAATGCAGTAAGGCGTTGACAACGCACTGTTGTGTCCGTTGATCCTTTTCAACTACATAGACGAGTATGGGGTTCACGGCCTGTGTGACCGTTCGACAGGAGATGCTTACAATCTCTGGTATATCCAGGGGTTCGTGTTTGCCCAACTCTCTATTTTGTATTCCTTATAGAAGTTATGAGATTGATAACTGTTCGTTATCTTCACTTTTCATGTTTAATACTGTTATCATATAAATATTGCATGTAGTTGAGGGTAAAATTGAAAATTTTCACCCCGAGAAAACCATTGTTAACCGAGGCGTAGCTGAGGTTGACAATGGTTTCTCGAGGGATGAAAGTTTTAAATGTTACCCTCAACTAGTTGTTTTATTATAATCATCAGCATTTATCTTCATTGGTGCAATTTTGTATTGGCTGGGTTTGATAATTTGTGCCCTCAAGGGGGGTGGGGTGGGTACCTGTATTCAACAGCCAGGTGCACAGTGTCCCGTGTCGCGACAGGCGTTGGCACGATAAAGAACCCTCACTGCTACGGCCCTGGGCGCTAAGTCTAAATTCACGATACTTCATCTACAGCTGGTGACGTCTTAGTATGAGTGGAGGATTCTCGACGGGACGTAAAACAAGAGGCCCATGGGCCACATCGCTCACCTGAGTCACCTTTGTCCATATCAGAAGATTTTCCATATCTATTTGCATGTAAAACCGTAGTCCCTATTATGGCCCCAAACCTACCCCTGGAGGCCATGGTTTTTGCAAACTTGAATCTACACTATGTCAGAAAGCTTTCATGTAAATATGAACTTCTTTGGCCCAATGGTTCTGGAGAAGAAGATTTTTAAAGATTTTCCCTATATATTTGTTTGTAAAACTTTGATCCCCTATTGTGGCCCCATCTTACCCCAGGGAGGCATGCTTTTAACAATTTAGAATCTGCATTTTATAAGGAAGCTTTCATATAAATCTCAGCTTTTCTGGCTCAGTGGTTCTTGAGAAGAAGATTTTTAAAGATTTTCCCTATATATTTGTATGTAAAACTTTGACCCCCTATTGTGGCCCCATCCGACCCCCGGGGGCCAAGATTTTAACAATTTAGACTTTGCATTATATAAGGAAGCTTTCATATAAATCTCAGCTTTTCTGGCTCAGTGGTTCTTGAGAAGAAGATTTTTAAAGATTTTCCCTATATATTTGTATGTAAAACTTTGACCCCCTATTGTGGCCCCATCCGACCCCCGGGGGCCATGATTTTAACAATTTAGAATCTGCACTACCTAATAAAGCTTATCTATAAATTTCATCTTTTCTGGCCCAGTGGTTCTTGAGAAGAAGATTTTTTAATGACCCTACCCTATTTTTACCTTTTCTTGATTATCTCCCCTTGGAAGGTGGCCTGGCCCTTTATTTTAACAATTTAGAATTCCCTTTACCTAAGGATGTTTTGTGCCAACTTTGGTTGAAATTGGCCCAATGGTTGTTGAGAAGAAGTTGAAAATGTGAAAAGTTTACAGACGGACAGACGGACGCCGGAATACGGGTGATCAGAAAAGCTCACTTGAGCTTTCAGCTCAGGTGAGCTAAAAACCCAACCAATCAACCAACCTATCTGCGACAATTCATTCCTCAGACAGAGCGAGGCGCGCTATATCTTTGACTGGGTCTTTTGCAAACGATCTTACCTAACGGTACATGTATCTGTTTCGTATGAATTACAAGTTCATTGCTTAAACCAATTTTGTATAGCATCAACATACAATGTAATGAGGTTTTCGTCACCAGCAGACGTCTCCTTGACAAATACCACACTGGAATTCATTGCCCTAAAGGAAAACATGACAAAACTTCTCAGAAACAAAAGTATTCCAGTCCCACCACGGTACGTTTGCGACTATGCGGTGCTTTTCCACTGATCTTACCAGGTTTGAAAGAGAATCATTGTCTGTCCCAAATGTAAACTGTATTTTAATTCTGTTTAACTATTAGTTAGACTTGCATAAAAAAAAAAGACGGGACTAAATAAAGCATTAAAACTATTGCCGTTGAAAGAGATTAATAAATGTACTAGAATCCAATATCTGCCAGACATTTTATGTGGTCAAACAGATGAAATCTCTACAGTCCGACCAAAAAAAAAATTGCGCCAACAAAAGTAAGGTATAACGTAGCGATTTTTATTCTGAGATAATAGAAGAAGCTAAAGAGCGTTATCCAACACTAAACATGTATATGTTCTATTTGTCAAATGCGCTTAACATTATCAACTAATCCCCGAGAAGGTATGTACTTGTATGATAACTTGCAGAACTATCGCAAATGAATGTGACATCCATATGATGTAGCATAAGTAAATCCGTGTTAGCGCTGTAGGACGGCATTTTAACCATCAAGGTCAATCTTATAGTCTTCATCTATAAGGTAGTGATTGTACTGTTTTGCTGTTCCTTCCATGACATATCTACCCCTCACAGTGTGAAATCTTTTTGTTAGGATGCTGGCAAAAGCCTGGGGTTTGGGCTGTATATTTGACATAGGTACGTAGGGAGTGCCAATCTGTATTCTTCACTGTATCGGAAAATGACGTGCGGAAATGAAAGGGTGTGTGTCTGTTTTCAACCTTTGTTGCCATGAAAGATGAAGATAACGAAAAGAGAACGATACAATTCTGTCTGTGAGGGGTAAATATGTCATAAGCCATGTTTTCTTGAGTGATTATATTGGTAAAGTTCTACAATTTTTTTTTTCTTATTCTAAGCTGAAATCAAAATTTTTTATATTCGTTATGGCTACATATGATATATACATTTTTTTTTATCATTTTAAACAAAATAATTCGTAATTGTATGATTATTATTTGACTTAAAATGTTTGTCTTAAATTAAATTGAAATGCTGAATTATTAGAAATCTAATTTTACATTTCCATATATCTTATCAGTCTATTTTGATGATATATCAATTCTATAAATCAGTTGTTATATGTGTGTACACTACAAGTATACATGACGGTACATAGGTCTATATATGTGAGATAAATCAAGTACTATGGTTAGGAATGCATATTTAATCTAGAATTAATTAAAGTTGCACCAAAAGTTAAACTAGATACAATATGCACTGAGATTATTAAAAATATTGGTATGACTCAATATATGAGTGATATTTTCATTTGACAATCTGTACGAATTTACTAGGCTGTGCTATTATTTCTATCCATTCAAGGAAATTAATGACGTGTAATATCTAACTAGAACTCTTCTCGGGCATATATATATTCTATGTTGGAACTGTCATGTGATTATTTACACAATGTCCCCAGTATGTAAGCAAATACAACCAGCAAACTAAGTTTTCTTTTGTTTTTTACGTTACCGCAATTTTGATGTTTCATGATCAGGAACTTTGACGTCGTTTTTTGTGAATTGAGATGTCGAAAGATAAGGGCGATTTTCTCATTACGCCAGTCATATTATACGCCAGTGATGCGTATGTACTTATACTACATATCATACACCAAATATGTCTATATATTACATATCATACACCAGTGTCTGTATACTACATATTATACAACAGTGTCTATATTCTACATATTATACACCAGTGTCTGTATACTACATATTATACAACAGTGTCTGTATACTACATATTATACAACAGTGTCTGTATACTATATATTATACAACAGTGTCTGTATACTACATATTATACACCAGTGTCTATATATTACATATTATACAACAGTGTATGTATACTATATATTATACAACAGTGTCTGTATACTACATATTATACACCAGTGTCTATATTCTACACATTATACACCAGTGTCTGTATACTACATATTATTACAACAGTGTCTGTATACTACATATTATACAACAGTGTCTGTATACTACATATTATACAACAGTGTCTATATACTGCATATTATACAACAGTGCCTGTCTACTACATATTATACACCAGTGTCTATATACTACATATTATACAACAGTGTCTGTATACTACATATTATACATCAGTGTCTACTACATATTATACAACAGTGTCTGTATATTACATATCATACACCAGTGCCTGTATACCACATATTATACACCAGTGTCTATATACTATATATTATATACCAGTGTCTATATACTACATATTATACATCAGTGTCTGTATACTATATATTATATGCCAGTGTCTATATATTACATATTATACAACAGTGTCTGTATACTACATATACACCAATGTCTATATACTACATATTATACAACAGTGTCTGTATATTACATATCATACACCAGTGTCTATATACTATATATTATACATCAGTGTCTGTATACTACATATTATACACCAGTGTCTATATACTATATATTATATACCAGTGTCTATATACTACATATTATACAACAGTGTCTATATACTGCATATTATACAACAGTGTCTATATACTACATATTATACAACAGTGTCTGTATACTACATATTATACATCAGTGTCTATATACTACATATTATACAACAGTGTCTGTATATTACATATCATACACCAGTGCCTGTATACCACATATTATACACCAGTGTCTATATACTATATATTATATACCAGTGTCTATATACTACATATTATACACCAGTGTCTGTATACTATATATTATACGCCAGTGTCTATATATTACATATTATACAACAGTGTCTGTATACTACATATACACCAGTGTCTATATACTACATATTATACAACAGTGTCTGTATATTACATATCATACACCAGTGTCTATATACTATATATTATACATCAGTGTCTGTATACTACATATTATACACCAGTGTCTATATACTATATATTATATACCAGTGTCTATATACTACATATTATACAACAGTGTCTATATACTACATATTATACAACAGTGTCTATATACTACATATTATACAAAAGTGTCTGTATACTACATATTATACAACAGTGTCTATATACTATATATTATACAACAGTGTCTGTATATTACATATTATACACCAGTGTCTATATACTACATATTATACATCAGTGTCTATATACTACATATTATACAACAGTGTCTGTATATTACATATAATACACCAGTGCCTGTATACCACATATTATACACCAGTGTCTATATACTACATATTATACACCAGTGTCTATATACTATATATTACACATATTATACACCAGTGTCTATATACTATATATTAGACATATTATACACCAGTGTCTATATACTATATATTATACAACAGTGTCTGTATACTACATATTATACAAGAGTGTCTGTATACTATATATTATACAACAGTGTCTATATACTGCATATTATACAACAGTGTCTGTATACTACATATGATACACCAGTGTCTGTATACTATATATTATACAACAGTGTCTGTATAATACATATTATACAACAGTGTCTGTATACTACATATTATACACCAGTGTCTATATATTACATATTATACAACAGTGTCTGTATACTACATATTATACAACAGTGTCTGTATACTATATATTATACAACAGTGTCTATATGCTATATATTATATACCAGTGTCTATATACTACATATTATACAACAGTGTCTATATACTATATATTATATACCAGTGTCTATATACTACATATTATACAACAGTGTCTATATACTACATATTATACAACAGTGTCTATATACTATATATTATATACCAGTGTCTATATACTACATATTATACAACAGTGTCTATATACTACATATTATACAACAGTGTCTGTATACTACATATTATACATCAGTGTCTATATATTACATATTATACAACAGTGTATGTATACTATATATTATACAACAGTGTCTGTATACTACATATTATACATCAGTGTCTATATATTACATATTATACATGAATGGTATGTTTGAACTTACACTAAAGATCAATTAATACAACTCGCAGTTTGTCCTCTATTTTATTTCTAACCAAAAGCTGGCGAGAATACTTTAGAAACAGAAGCAGATCATCTATTGAATTTAGTGCATTAATGGATAGTATCATGTTTAATTACCATGCAGGTCGGGTTAAGGAGGTTTGTCACATCGTGTTGTGTTTTTGTTGTTAATGTTACCTCTTCATCTTCAATTCATATGCATAAAGTATGTGAGAACGATATGAAAATTCTAATCTAAGATTAATAAAATGGTAATTATGTATTTTAGACGGAAATTGCAATGTGCCACAATGAACTCATCTAATTTCTAAGGAATATTAAACCCCTATAGAAAATGAAATTGATATGCAGGATTTGTTGGGGGGGGGGGGGGGGCATACACAGTGGATAAAACATATCTATAGCCTTTTTGTTGACATGTGTGTTCGTGGGGGAATCATGTATATCTTTAGTTCAAAAACGTACATTGATTGTAGGAGAAAGCGGTGATATATTTCCCAAATTAGAAGGAAATCAATTTACATTTGACTTTTAAGTTTAAAACGTTTTAAGGCCACACGTGAATTATGAGAAACAACGGTGAAATAGGGAGCAGTTTTTCGTTCTATTTTTTTTTTTAGACATTGAATGTGGGTTTTGAGTGTAAAAAATTCTCAATAACGTCAAGTTTCTGATAAAAATATATGTGAAGCAAAGTGTCCATACGTTAATGGAGATATCAAATTTCCCCAGAAATGACTCTCATAAAACCTCGAGGTGTCAATGTTTGTGTTCATTCATTCTAATTACAAGCAAATTAAGACAAGTTATTGTAAGATTTCTAACTACGTTCTGTTGTGCTCGTCGGACAATCTAAAGACCTATTGCTCTCTTCTCTTGGAACCTCTGGAAATTTGACGTAGAAGTCCATCGATCTGTGAAAATAAAGCAGCATCCTTATAACATAGTCGGTTGACAGTGTTGGCACAGATATCTTATTATAGGAATACTAACAGTATCTGTTTGTTTTAGAGAGGTATAACTTCGAGTGTGTTTTACTCGTCCAGTCAGTTGGTAAGAGTCACGTGTAGAAGATGTATCCTCTGATCCTGACAACATTACTGGCGTTGTGGAATAGTGCTGAGGGGAAGGACGTATTCATAACGGTAAGGAAATGTCATGTTGCTAAAAAAGTCAAGTTTGTCCTTATACATAAAAGCAACATAAACTGAAGACATGTATATAAAGAAGGAAGTAATATGCACTGGTTTGCTGTCTGTATATTGGTCATATAGATTTTTAACCAAAAATGTTGGACTATGAATGCTAAAATATTTTTAAGAAATACTGAAGTTAAACCTGTTCTGACCGGCCATGGGAACTCAGACTGTCTCAGTCAGTCTGAAATTAAAGCCGTTCTGACCGGCCATGACAACTCAGTCTGTCGAACACTCGCTTCAATATCGAAAAGTCGTAAGTTCGAACCCCGTAGTCGCGCTAGACCCGAGATATAAAAAATGTAGCGACTAATTCTTCTTCAAACGTTCGGCATTCGAAGTAAAAATCGCGGGTCTTTGGAATGTGACCATACAAACTTAGATCATTCCATTGACACGGGATAGACGTCGATAGAGAAAAATATAGGTCCAAACCTCTACTAGTAGATGGTGTTGTTTCTCCGCAAGTAAAAATCCTCAGTAGGACATAACACTGAAGACAACCAAACAAATCACTCCATTCTGTGTCGTGTTTCAGTATATCCAAAAAAAAAAAAAATATCAGTTAATCTATCTACACACGAAAGAACGGATTCCATGCAAATAATCACAGACCTTCAGCCTTATTTACAGAACAATTTAGCGATATAGTTTCAATCATGAATGTACAAGCCGGTTCACACTCATTTATATGGACCCAGATTAAGAATAACTTGACCTGGATCACAATTAATTTTTACAGATTTCTATGATAGTTTAAAAGTTGTTAATCCACGCACATCGAGCCGTTGAGAATCGCAGTGCAAACGCGATATGCATTAACTTTTAAAAATCTAGAAATGGAAATCTGTAGAAATATATCCATAGAAATCTGTAAATATTAATTCTGTTGATATTTCAATACTGCACAACCTGATGATAACCGCGTCACATATATAGTCATGTCAAAATTTAGAATTGTGAATGTGTTAGAAAGTGAGAAATAATAATGTTTTATTGTTTTCTTATTAGTGGAATGTACAAAAGTTCTTAATAAAATATTTATTTTGAAAAATCATAAAAAAAAATAGAAGCCCTTATCGCTGTTACACTGTACATTTCATTTTTACTCATCATTAATCAAATATCATTAATTCACAATTTTATGTTAAGTGTTTGCGAAAAGTATTCCCCAGAATGACAGTGTACAACATTTAAGATATAAAGCAATTATATATATATTTATTTATGTCCTCATTTATCTCTTTATTTCCCAATATTGCAAAGAACTCCGAAACATATCATTTCCAGTTCCATCTTAGACCTGTAGCTTCGTTAATTTTTACATTTTAAAAGCAACTAAATCAGTTTGGATGAAAAATGTCATTTATTCATGACGAACTTAATAAACTACTACAAATCAACTACATCACTAATAGGGAGATCCCCGACAAACATAATCCCACTTATTGAGCAAATGTTATGACAGGCAGTGGGATCTCCTTAGAACTTAAGAGAAACAATATTACATAATAATGTATAAATATTAAATCATGTTAAAGCACATATCGAAAATTCGGTGATCTATCTATCTATCTATCTATCTATCTATATGATTTAAGATTTTAATTCAAAATGCGCGCCATGCAGATCGGAGTTACAGACATCTAGTACCAAGTGACGTAGATCCGGGGTACATACATATGTACACTGTATATTAGCACGTGAAGACAGCATTTCACAAATCAATTTTAGCTTTTAAAGTTTAATTAACACATAAGCAACACTTATAGACCGAAAGTTGAAAAGCACATACAATACCTATGAACAAATTGTTTAAATTGGGGGGGGGGGGGGGGGGGGGGATTCTTTCGCTTTCATTCAATAGACAAATTATCTCCTGAGCTTTAGAGCACAACTATGCAGGATTCTACAGCTGAGTATTTACTGCTTCAATATTGATCCCAATGGTGCAAACATATTACATATCTATTACTGAACCCTGTCCAGTTGAAAAAAGTTCTGCCAATTCAAATTTTGAAAGGGTTTTACAGGGACTATATTTTGTGGCGAAAGGATTGATTATTCAAAAAGTTTTAAATCTGCGTGATATTACTTTTTTTGTTTCGTCCAATACATCTTCTATTTTATACTCCTATACTCGTATTTCAGTTGTATAATTTATGAAACAAATAGTTGAAACCTGGAACTAGTTCAAATATTATACTTTAATAATTTGGTTGATATTTTTCCAAACAGAACATCGATTTTTTAAAAAGCTTAAATTAATTTACTTGAAATTTTGTATAAAATTCTGTATTTTCGCCAAAAATAATATTTTAAAAAAAATTGGTCTCTAGCTCTGACTTTTTGAAGTTGCATTTCTTTTAAGAGAAGACCTTGAAAATTTTAGAAATTGACATTATTCCTAATATGTACCTTTTAAACTCTCAAATTTGATATCATGGAATTTTTTCGTATCTCAAGTGCAAAAAGATCATCATTTATTTCCATTACTAGTGCTAAACTTTTTTAAAATTAAATCTGTAGTGTTGGAAGACATGATTATGTATCTATTCTATGTAATACTTGATTTGTGTTGCTTATGTTGTGTTGACGCCAACAGTCAAATCAAGTTTAGTTGGGTAAATTTTAAGTGGAAAAATGTCATATTTAGAACACTGTACCTCAATAACAAGCTTTGTGACACCAGCTTTTCTTTTTTAATTTCCTAATTCTCCTTCAGTAAAGAAATCAAAAATACACTTTCCAAAAAATTAACATTACTCCAAGGTATGAACCTGTTAATCACACTTGAATTTCTAAATACTTTCCCTTCATTTATTAGAGCGTCATTTCAATATTTTTCCATATTGCATTAGTGCATGATTTGATAATATTTTAAACATTTATGATTTCTTAAGAGTGTTCTTACATACCCTGTAGATGAAAGTATCAATGGGTTTTTTATATATATATAAAGTGAGAATTTATGTATTAGAATTGTTTCTTCTGTTTTCATTTTTAGATTAAAGATGTCGTATTACAGTTTCTTTGTGTTTCCATGGCAATTATTTAGAATGCTTAGAATAGCAGCCGCTTTGATGCTTTTCATCAAAATTATCTTGTATATGTGTAGTGATACTGTAAAATATGTTATTGTGTAAGCCGCATTTATAGCGATCCCGGTTAAACTAACTTAATTGACGCCCGAAGCGGGACAAATATTTCGTTTTAAAATTGAATTTAAGCCAAACTGTAGTACGATATTGATGAACAGGTTAGGACTATTATAAGACAGTCCTCGCTTTTAACGCTCTTTGACTTCACACCTAATCAAGGACACCCAGGAAGATGCCATTTGTGGAAGACGCGTCGCAAGCATTGGGAATATTATATGAATGTTTATATAAGTGAGGGAGACAACCATGTAAATACTGTATAGTAACAAGGGAATGTGTAGAAACTAATAGTTTTTGAGATTTTTTAAAACATGATTTGCTGACTGCCTTTCAAACAATTACCAGGGTTACATTGAAGGCGTGACAAACTAAAAAAAATAAAAATAATAACAGACGTACTGTTATCAATGGTGGCGTAAATATACTGTACTCGGTATAGTTTTGAAATACAACATGTAAAAACAGCTAATGAGCTCAATCTGCATATTTAGAAGAACACTCAACGGCTCAGTGACGTAGTCGAAATAAATGTGTTAATCACCCCCAAAACACATAAAATGTACCAGAATATCGCTAAATGCATCGAAGACACAAGAAATTTGACGTGACATTAAGAGACTATTGAGACTTGTTCGTTCTCTCTGTAGAGAGAAGACGTCACACATATAAAAGTTCTATTACCACTCAGCATCATTTTCTCCATGATTTTTAAATTACGTAGATGGCATTTATTTAAGAATGAAGATATCTGATTTAAAAACAAATGAGCTTCAGTCAAAATGTGAAAATATATGAACTTCTCTTTTAGATATTTCTTCTTCCTCAGTATTTTAAAATTTTATTATTTATTATTTTATGTTTATTTTATGTTTTTTCCCTTAGCACATTATATAGATTTATTAGATCTAACGGGTAAAGTGGCTGTTTTAGCGGAAATGAAATGTCATGTTCTGACTATTCCCGACTCAGGCTAGCAGAAATGAAATGTCATGTTCTGACTATTCCCGGGTCAGGCTAGCGGAAATGAAATGTCATGTTTTGACTATTCCCGGGCCAGGCTAGCGGAAATGAAATGTCATGTTTTGACTATTCCCGGGCCAGGATAACGGAAATGAAATGTCATGTTCTGACTATTCCCGGGTCAGGCTAGCGGAAATGAAATGTCATGTTTTGACTATTCCCGGGCCAGGCTAGCGGAAATGAAATGTCATGTTTTGACTATTCCCGGGCCAGGATAACGGAAATGAAATGTCATGTTCTGACTATTCCCGGGTCAGGCTAGCGGAAATGAAATGTCATGTTTTGACTATTCCCGGGCCAGGATAACGGAAATGAAATGTCATGTTCTGACTATTCCCGGGTCAGGCAAGCGTGATATACGGAGTGATTACCGAAGACTCAGTTGTATATAGCAAGTTGAGGTCGGTATGGTATATATGCATGATGCTCTAACAAGTAATTTCAGTTTAATAGGAAAATAGAGTAATACATTGCCGTATATTTTCAAGTCACCTTGAGGTCAATATCAATATTGGTCGAGGGTTGATACGGTGTATTGTCTAACCATGCCTTTATAAACTTACTAAAAAAAAAAAAAAAAAAAAAACATACACAAAGGTAGAATAAACAAAAAAAAGTTATGTTTTTTATCGAAAAAAATATCATTATTATATCATTTTCAAATTTCAAGATTACATCTTGCAGCATATTTGTATAAGGTATCTGGATTAAATCTGAATAACAGAAATACTGACATTATACTGAAGGTCGTCGTCATAAAAAGGGGGTTTTAAAAGATGTTTATATCCTTTTTGAAAAT
Organism: Ostrea edulis; assembly: GCF_947568905.1. NCBI lineage: Eukaryota > Metazoa > Mollusca > Bivalvia > Ostreida > Ostreidae > Ostrea > Ostrea edulis. The sequence goes on from NC_079172.1 coordinate 54,459,110, forward strand.
ATTGCAAATTTTTAAGGCAAACTTGATTAGATACGGTAAAAAAAAACCCACACTGCTACGGCCTTGGGCGACACGCATCGGGTAAAGATTTGTTGTACTTCACCTAAAGCTGGTGACGTCTGTGAACAAGTGCAAAATTTTCCGATGGAACGTAAAATCTATATTAACAAATTTTGTCAAGAAACTCCGAAACGCTTGCTCCTTTAATATTGTTTCATATGTGAGGTGAAGTCCGTAAGCTATAATAGAATCTTAGTATAGTGTAAAATTGATTAAAAACTTACATTCGTTTTCGATAAACTACCCTGAAATAGCAAAAGTGAGAGTAAAGTGGCGAACACGCTTCAAAGCCAAATGGAGGATCTAAGCCACTTTTTTATGACAACTTAAGATAATACGATGTGAAGTAAATCCGTTGTTCATCGATGCTTGATTTTGATCTTACAGAAGAAATAAATTTTGATAATTGTTGAATAGATAAAAGATGCCTGTTCGTTTCTTCTCTCCTTCATTTTGATCTTGAATTAGCCTTATGGAAATTTTCAGAACGAAGCGCCCAGAACGAAGTAACAGCATAGACGCTTAGGTCTACTACCAATCGCACATTTTCAGGCCTTTCCGGTGAGCCGAAAAGTCGCGATTGGTTTACAACATGATCAACATAAAATTGTGTAGGTGTTCAGTGTTAGTTATACTTATAATAGCTTTGACTAGACCCATATTTATCATTTTATGAAGATTTATAATTATATTACTTATATACATCTCATTCAACGAATGACACGCCCCTCCCGAGAACAACGATCTGACACATAATTTTTTAAATACAATATTCATCTAATGTTTTCGATGTTCTTTGAGATCATTTATGTTACATGAGGAACATTTGATTTGGATCTCCAAGTGACTTCCTAACAGTCAAATTGTATATGGTATCAATAAATATAACATAAAAATTGTATATGGTATCTATAAATATAACATAACAATTGCACACATTTATTCAAAAATTGCTTTTAAATTCATTTGAATTAAAGATATTGTTCATTCAATTCATGTGTGCAACAATTCAAACACGCATTAAAAAAAGTCCTTCTATGCAATATTATTCAATTGTGATTTCCCGCGCTTGAGCGGTGATTCATCTAGTGACATGAAAACAAACAAGCGCTTCCTGCGGAGCATAAGCCATCGACGACTCTGTCCATTTAACCCCGTTCTGGACTGTAGTTGTTGCCTCTCCCTAGGTCTTGTCCACTCCCTTGTACTTGGATTGCGTGGGCAATAAGTTTGAAAAAGTGAAGATAACGAACAGTGATCGATCTCATAAGTCCGATAAATACAAAATTACAAGTAGGGCAAACACGGACCCCTGGACACACCAGAGGTGGGATCAGGTGCATATTTTAGAGTCGAATTCAATGTTAAACTCATAATTAATCAATAAAACGATGCTTCTTGTACTGACTAATATTGATTAAAAGAAAATATCACTCCAAAATTCGATAACAAAAGCACACAATTGTAGTCAACCGAATTTTGAGCGACCGAGTCACATGACTCAAAACAGCGAGACAGTTTGTTAAAATGTTTTCATGAGGATGTCTATGTGATGAAAGAACTCATAAAATCGATATTAGTAAGTACAAGAAGCATCGTTTTATTGATTAATTATGAGTTTAACATTGAATTCGGCTTGCAAGTATTTAAAATTGGCCCGAGAATGCCGCCTCCAGCTGGAGTTGGCGAATTTCCAGTTTACGTAATGGCGCCGGTTTTGACGTTTTCCTGGCACGGTAAATATCAAAATCATAAAAAAAAAGTCAGGAAAACGTCAGATATTTTGGACTAAGGAGGAATAAGCACCCCCGTCAGCCCTACATCTTGATCAGCTTGATCTAAGTTATCCGTGGTCAAAATCAGTGTGCCAAGAACGGTATGACAATAGGTAAGAAACACGCCAGACAGCATTTGACACAATGATAGGTTGTATTGGCAAACTAAATCGTAATAACGACCATAGAATTTGCGAAATGCTGAGAATTGAAACCCCTGTAACATCAAATTGTTTGTCAGTAGCCTGCCTCGATTTGAAATCTAATCGTAAGTAGAACAAGCTCTTGCGTGTCGAATCAGTTGAGAGAGATAAACCCCATATGCAGGCGATAATGGAATATTGCTACATAAGTAAGGGAAGTTGACGATGAAGAAGCTTAAATCATCCCATTTGTCATAAAGTTGATTTGTTAAAGTGTGCCATTAGTATCTATCCTCAATAAAATATCTAAGTATGAAGCAGAAGTGGACGACTCTGTGGTGTCTTTTATTTCGAGTTAACAGGGATATGTCGAATCGACATGTGAATGAAAGTTATTATTGCTAATAGATAGAACGTCGTCGATGTATCTTGTCAATGAGGAACTACAGCAATTTTTTTTATTTCAACTTCAGAATACCTGTGCATGGAATGAGATATTCGGGGGGGGGGGGGGGGGGGTAGCTCTTGTAAAAAATCAAATGTAAGTTAGAGAAATTGAAATGGCAAATATTCCTTCTTCATCAACTTTATGGAACTGCCTCCCGTTAAATCATTGTGTCGAAGATTCATTAGCTATTTTTAAAAACAAACTTAAAACATATTTTTAAAAACTTGCATTTAATCTGTAATTCGGTATTTATGTATGCGGTTATCTTTTTAAAACCCCACCTCAGTTGTAGTACTATTTTATGCCTTTTTCTATCTATCTTTTGTTTTTTGTTTCAGTTTGTTTTTATTGTTTTACATGTAAAGCGCTTTAGGGTAATTGTCTTAATTTGGTAAAGCGCTATATAAATGAATAATAATATTACATTTTACAATCAATCTGTCTCATCAATTTACCACTTTCACAGTGGTCTGATTGGTGAAGGCCTGGCCGATATAGATGATGTACTTTTTCTTCCTACTTTTGTGAGTCGTACATGTAATAATTCACGCAGCTTACAATGGTTTATGATAGAGAACTTTTGATATTAAAATATATGCAACAAAACTATCCAAATGTATTTCTATAAAATGTTGTTCTGTGCAGAATTACCTGTATCCTATACAAACGTTTTGAATATTTAAATTTTACTGGTTTCGTTTTATTCTAGTCGCCAATTCTGATTGAGTTTTATTTTTGACTGCTCCAAGTTCGGACAGACACATTGCTTTAATTGGGACTTAGGAAGACTTGTATATGTTATCAGAAAATAAAATTATTTCAAACCAAAATCAATTGTTTATTTCCATATATAAAAAATATTGATCGCATTTAATTGAAGTGAAATGAAAGAAAATTCATTCCGAATGATTAACACACATTGATATTACTTTTTAATTTAATCCGGAAAGCACAAGTAATTATCATACATGTATATATCTAATTCCCTTCACCAATCAGCATTCAATAAGTTCAATATTTTTCTATAGGTATTCTTCCTTGTGGTTTTTTTTAATCCACTACATTGTATGATATTAAGGTCTTCTGTCCCCGTGGAGTCCAAACAGTGATCTGTTTCTTATCAGAAGGGGTCCGTATCGAAGATACGAGGACTCAATAGTAATCATATCAATTTTATTTTGTGACGCAATATCATGGGAATGCCAATTATATACAATGTAACTAGCTGTTCAAAATTTTATGTAGCATCGTAAATCGAACACTAGACTTACAAATGTACTTATTTACACGCTTTTTGCGTCTTTTATCCTTTGTTAATCCCTTTTCTAGACCACGCTAAAGCTTTTTGCATGACATTTTCTGGTAAATATTGCTTTAACCATTATATAACAATGGATCAATCTATCCATCATATTTCTCAAAGAGGACTGAGTAATGAAAAGCAAAAAAAAAAAAAAAAAAAAAAAAAAAAAAAAAAAAATTAAAGTATCAAAACGGATTTTCAAATGCATGTAAATTACATGTACGAATATGCCAAACTGACCTCGCTTCTGAAGTTGATTAAGAAAATTGCGAAATTTCCCTGATGTTTTAGATACTTTGTTATTTAGTATAAGTATTTTACAAGATCCAGAAATACCGCATTTGCTAATAAGAAAACATAGAAATCGTGGAATTCCTAAGCAAGCAACGAAATTGAGAGAGGGAGGGGCAAACTCAAAAAACCAACAACAACAAATTACTCCTGATAATCACAAAAGATGGGTGAGAGTTGAGGGTCTTTCATATGAGACCCTGAAAACCGAAGTCCCGTGTCGTGACAGGCGATGAGACCCTGAAAACCGAAGTCCCGTGTCGCGACAGGCGATGAGACCCTGAAAACCGAAGTCCCGTGTAGTGACAGGCGATGAGACCCTGAAAACCGAAGTCCCGTGTAGTGACAGGCGATGAGACCCTGAAAACTGAAGACCCGTGTAGTGACAGGCGATGAGACCCTGAAAACCGAAGTCCCGTGTCGCGTCAGGCTTTGGTACCATAGATAACCCTCACTGCTACACAACCATGAGAGTCATGCATATGTCTAACTGTGTCACACCTCACCTACAGCTGATGACGTATCAATATGAGTGAAGTTTCCTTGATGAGACGTAAAACAAATAAACAAATTAAACAGGCTAAATTATTTGTTTTCATGAGCATTACCACGGGACCATTAATGTCCTCAAATAGGTATGCTATAATTAAACTTTCGATCTAATCGACAAATCAATGACGAAGAAACGATTAAATGCCATGACCTTTAAGATTCGAATATCATCATCCCCCCGTCCTTCTGGAGTTACAAAGTCAGTTCCATTGAATAGTCATTGTTGATATATATAAGTCTTAATACTGAAAAGATTTTGCTACAGCCTAGTAAAATGAATTTATGTAAAGACTTGAATTCTTTATTGATATCATGGGAGACCGACTACTACACCTAACATTGACTACAATGCTAAGGAGTGGATCCTACAATTAGGATGGACTATAACAAACTGACTCATACATGCTTTATACTTGCAGTCTATTTAATTGAATTCAATTTTCCAAATCAATTATGAATATGTCCTGAATTAATCCTATTTTTGAATCTTCAATTAGTTGTTCGTAATTTTGAATATGTGTATATATCTGCATTTGTTTTAAAACTGAATTTAACGAACTCATTCTCTTGGTTTAGAGGTCGAATTCACCAATATGCCCCCCGCGAGCTGTGTGTGGGAACATCTTTGAGTTTGACCGGATGATGGACGATGGCTCTTTAGAACCAGAAAGGAGACACATCACCAACTGTTTCTGCAACCATACAAGAGCCTGCAACTTCAACAGAGGAAACATGATCTACCAGAGCAGGACTCAAATGTCAGTAGTCTCCTCAAGTTTTTATGTAAACTGGCCCTTTATATTGTGAAGAAGGCAGACGCCATAATTTTACGAATGTTTGATAATTCCATCATTACAAGGATACTCCAGAATGAGTGTTGTACATTGATAGAACACCAAGAGCTCAGATGACATAGATCGTAAAGAGTGTTGTACATTGATAGAACACCAAGAGCTTAAACGACGTAGATCTTTATTATACTCTTTTGAAACTGAATTGATCTTAAACGCGATACTCGGTATTTATGTAGGAAGCCTTCATCCTCATTTGGAGGGTACGTTGGTATTTTGTGTTAATCGAAGTTCATCAATCGGTGGAAATAAGAATATTTACATTCGTGTACAAACGTTTAGTTGCAGAAAGATTCGAACTCCTGATTAACGGATATTGATAACGTAGTCTGTGTAATGATTGTCGACGCCAATTACAATGTCACAAAGTGAAGAAAAGGTCTCACGTTGCAGTGCAATAGCCTTTTAAAAGAAACATTTGGTGTTATGACATTGTAAGTTTTCATTTTTAACCCCTACCCAAGAAAAGAAAATGTGGGAAAATAGTTCCTTAGAACGTAAGTGACTCCTCACAGTTGAGGTACAATTTCTCTCTATTGATGACAGGTTAACGCTTAATCTACTGATAAGTAAACAGTCGAGAAGTTGCGCAGTATCTATAAGGTATTTAGACGCATGTATCATGTAGCTGTCGCCCAATTCAAAGTACAATATGAGGTCGAGGCCTAATTTGGCACCTCATGCATCTGAAAGATTTAAGATTTGCATATATGTATATTTTTTACTTTTCAAACTGAATGCGACAAAACCATGATTATATTCAACACAATGAAAAAATTATTCTCTCATGTATTTTTATACCAAGATCTCAAATTCTACCATATTTATTGCAAAGATCAAAGGAATGCCGCAGTTATTATTCTGCGATATACCTTCATACGTAATATGATAAAAATTGATACACATTTCATTTTCAATGTTACATTTGTTAATACAACAATATATGAATCAGTCGCATGCATTCCGAGAACGATACACATTTAGAAAAACATGGAGATGCAAAGATAAGTTTTCTTGGACTGTGTATTCAAAGCAGTTGATATAATCCGTCAACATCATACAAAATACTTGAAATATTAGTATACCCTCCCATCTCACAGTTTTCGTAAGCAAAACACATCTAGGCCTCGTTCGTCTCGGATACTTCCATGATGCCACGAAGTGACCTATTTCGTAGCCGTATAGGTAAACGATCGGCTGTATATTTCTGAGCCGTAGTAGTTCTTGTTTTCGTGAATGTTGCGGGATAACCTCCTTGGTCTCAAAATGTTGTTTGAACTATAAATGCCTTGGATAACGCCTCAGCTTTTATATTTAAAAAACATTTCTCAACCGAGGAGTTTATCTTGCAACATCCACGAAAACGAAAACTTTATTTCTTAAATCATAGAGCGACTTCGTAAACAAGATTACCGTAATACGTATTTCTACAAATAACGAACATAGAAAGTATCATTACGAACATGTTCTTAAAGTTACTCATTATCAATATCCGTGAAGATTTTCACAAAAGTCATTACCTTTCATGAAAATAATGTACAAATTTTTCTTTAAAAAATTGAATCATTTCAGAGGACCAAATCAGACCCACATCATATGATAGACCAAAGTCTTCTAGACAAATGAACAATCTCACAAACAATCACTTGGGGGATATGGAAATAACTGAAGTTTAATGTAATCTGGCTTTCTGGTTCATTGTAACATGATAATGCTCGCAAATAAAATCAGGAAAATGAAAAGCTTTCATCGTGGAACTTTTCAGATTACGTTTATCAATAGAAATGACAAGATAAAAAGCTGTCTGCCCATTGTTGAGCATTGACTTTGAAATAGAAAACATCTTTAGGAAACCTGGTAATGAGGAATAGTAGAAGGCATGGGGGAGAATAGAAAGTAGATGCCAAGCTTCAAAGAGAGCGGTCATGATGGCTGAAAGGAACCAATCGATGAGTTCATTTATTCTAACATACGTTGATGGTGTTGTAGGATACCAAACGCAATGATGTAAAAATAATAATCTTTTCCCATTTATTTTCAATCAAACAATCAAAATACCATCTTTAAGATTATCTGCTTAGTTTATTTCTGATCCCTTGTAAGCGGTATACTAAGATAATGCTTCCCTCTAGAGACCTAAGAGGACTAAACAGAGGATACTCTTATAAGACGATAGTACACAATGTCGGCACAGAATGTCATTATTGTGTGAAGCAAAAACAAAATTCTCTTTATCCTTTCATCGGAAGTGGTCATACTTTGAAAAATGAAAAATAAAAACTACTCAATTACTGAAGTCAGGTTATTTCTGTCATAAAATGCTTGCAAAAATTAGAGGATGATTTGTTGCAACTCATGCAAACATTTTAGCATGTAAATAATCTGATTTCGGAATGTGTACATTTAGTATTTATATTTTGAATACAAATGATTTTAAATGTATTATAGATCCTACTATTGATGTAAAATTTAGCAGTGTTATCATTATGTTATATCTACCTGTACACCCTCTCGTGTTCTGACCCAAGGAATAATTAAATTGTAATTAGAACAATGAAAAATTAAGTTGTAATTAGAACAATGAATCATTAATCTGTAATTAGGACAATGAATCATTAAGTTGTAATTAGGACAGGTCTTTGAAACTTGATATGATATTGAAATATCTACATAAACACGTAGATTGTGAGGGGGAATGTGTCAGGGTCATTGTCGAGATCAATTTGTTACCGGAGAGATCTGGTCATTTCTTTGAGCATTGATAAATAGATTCTGACTTCGATAAATTGCCATCTAACTATGACGGGGAGAAAACGAAGATCCTCTTTCAAATGAATTCATATCTGCCTAATGGATTTGGACGTGATCTATTCCCATATGTACAATTGCCCTGTTCATAACGGTTTTGCTTGTATAGTCACTTTGACCATTGCAAACCCTCCGTAATTAAGTTTTGGCATGTTCGGGATTCGTATACAATTCACCTCTACCATGAGGAATATCTGACAGACTCACGATCCGATCCTTTGTGCTGAAGTTTCAAAGATAACAATACTGCCACCATCCATCAGGACGTCTTATTCATTCATCGAAATCTAGACCATGCATAATGAAATATCAATCACTGTCGTTACGACTTATTATTTCATTCTTGTAGGATCAACGAAATGCATAATAAACTACAAATAGAAAATATCGCTAAGGGACGGCTGAAACCCCTTCACTTCATGGTGCATTTGTACTTTGGCTAAATTTAGGAAAATTTTCATTACTCATAACGACCCAGTAACACACTCACCAGCATACTGTACAGCTTCCAATCAGACTGCAATAGTTTTGATAATGAATACAGTTGACTTCGTCACTTTTGATTTGTTTTTGCTGGGTTTTTTCTCTCTTTCTTTTGAAGGTAATATGTGACGATGACATTATATACTAAGTCTTTCCAAAAACAACACATTGATGAAGCTTTCAGAACATCGGATATTTTATGTCGTTTCTATAAAATCTCTGAAAAGCCTCCATGAATATTCATAGTCGTCAGTACGTGACCACTGTTAAATTGTTGCATGTAGTTTTAAATTCGGGAAACTATGATAATCCCTATAGTCTTGTCTAAATGATAAAGTACCACAAAATGTCGGATTGCACAAACATTGCAAAGTTGATGGGTCATGTTCATATTCAAATGTTGCAGATTTCATATTCCGATGAAGTTTTTATACTTTTTACATACCAGGGAAGTGTTGTGTGAGCCTGTAAGTGCTTTGCCGAGGTGCAGGCCGGGAATGGTCGCCAGACGCATGTACGTGGACTCTATGGACTTCAACGACAAATCTTATTACGCTGTAAGTAACCCGAGTCTACACGACAAATCTTATTACGCTGTAAGTAACCCGAGTCTACGACAAATCTTATTACGCTGTAAGTAACCCGAGTCTACACGACAAATCTTATTACGCTGTAAGTAACCCGAGTCTACACGACAAATCTTATTACGCTGTAAGTAACCCGAGTCTACACGACAAATTTTATTACGCTGTAAGTAACCCGAGTCTACACGACAAATCTTATTACGCTATAAGTAACCCGAGTCTACACGACAAATCGTATTACGCTGTAAGTAACCCGAGTCTACGCGACAAATCTTATTACACTGTGATTAACCCGAGTCTACGCGACAAATCTTATTACACTGTGATTAACCCGAGTCTACACGACAAATCTTATTACGCTGTGAGTAACCCGAGTCTACACGACAAATCTTATTACGCTGTGAGTAACCCGAATCTATAACCAGAAATCGTTGTGCTACGTTCCCACTATCACGATTCGCGGCACGATTGAAATCGTGGTCTTATCCGTGGTGATTGTATCAAATCCTACCTAATATTGGCGTCAGTCGTGACAATCGTATTGATCTTAGAAAAAATTTTGACTGTCAAAATGTTTTCTATAATCAACACGATTAATTTTTAGCCGTTATAATCGCATTAGATCGCATTGCATCGTGCCAAAGCGCAATATATCGCATCTAATCGTGCTCCCAAATCGTTATGGTCTTTTACAAGGTACATGTAGACACCATGCTTTGTTGCGATGTCCCACGATCTGTCACGGTAGTTATGATTTAAGCACACTGTAACCTAATTTCCCGCCATTCTCAGTTAATGGGGTTGTATTGTTCACTTTCTAGATATTTTAAGAAATGAAGTCAATGGTCAGTCGAGCTGTATATATACACGTCAGGGTCCAATCGTAACTCAAATCATGATCATCCTCGCTTCTGATCGTGAAAGACATCGCTATCACAATCGTATCCTATCGTAACATTGCGCATCGGTTCGTAATTAACGTATCGTAACGTAGACGAACGCATCTGCGCATACACGATCGTCCCAAATCGGGGACCCGGATCGTGGTGATTGTATGAGATCGAGATCCGATCGTGAACTTGATCAGACAATTTTATCAGAACGTATGTGATCGTATCTGATCGTTAACACATCGTATCGCCTAAAGTGATCAAAGCGCAACAAATCGCCGATGAACGGATTAACTCGCATCATCTCGTATCAAAACCTGAAATTCCAGAAAACTTCCGCGATCAGTTACGAATGGTCAATCGTGGTGTTCGTAACGGATCGCACGACAGTGGGAACCAGGCATTATGCTGTAAAGAATTAGAATCTACAACGACAAATCTTAAATCATGCTCTAAATATAAAATAAATGGTGGTGGGTTTTTGTGGTGGTTTTTTTTTTTTTTTTTTTTTTTTTACAATTATATCTAATACAACGGTATCAAGCAAGTATTTTAAAAAAAAAAAAAGAATTTACATCAAGTTTGCATGAGGAAGGCAAGAGAAAAGTGAAGATAACAAACAGTGATCAATCTCACAAATCTTATAAAGAATATAAGATTTAGAGTAGGGCAAACACAGACCCCTGGACACACCACAAGTGGGATCAGGTGCCTAGGAGAAATAAGTCTCCCCCGTTGATAGGTCACATCCGCCTTGAACTTTCGATCTTGATTAAGTAAACGCAATAATCCGTACTCAAAATCAGTATGAAAAGAACGGCCTAACAATTGGTGTGAAATACAGCATTCCACCTAATGACAGGTGGCATTTCCAATCATTATAACGATCATAGAATTTTCGAAGGAGATTGTTGAAATCTCTGCAACATCAACTTATTTGTCGGTAGCATGTGTGGATTTAATATCTTACTGTCTTAAGAACAATCACATTGCGGATTAGAGAACAATGGAAAAGTAATGGCGGGAAATTGAAGCAGCTTGTACTAATAAATCTAATGAAATAATATCCCGGAGCAAAAGCATCATTTGTCTTGCAAAGCAATATTGACGATGGGAATCTCATTAAATGTTAAATCTTACATATATAGTTTGCCATTTAATGAAACGAGCTGACGTACATTGTAAGTCAACCTCGTATAGTATTTCCGTTTTCTCATTTTTCTTTACAACCAGGAATAATGTCCTAAAACTTCCACTGAAATTAGTTTTGAGGCAGAACAGGGGAAAGTGTAAAGAACTACGCACGCTAACTCTGGATTCCCGCCTACATTTTCAACTCGTATATTTTAAAAATCTTTGCAATTTTGTTAATGATATTTTCTAAAATGCAAAGTAGAATCCATTAGTAATTGAATCTTTTACTTTAATACCAGTGTTAATCTATTGAGTAAAAAATGGTTAACCTTAAATTTCATTTCTCACACGTCAACCTCATCTGCAATTGATCACAGTGAGTGTTTTCACTGTGTTTTGATCTGTACACATTATTCTCTTTAGAGAAGTCGAGAAGCATAGCCTACATCGACTTCTCTTCGCAAGCATTCATGTTTTGAAAACGTGTAATCTGTCGGAGTCGGTGACGGTTTATGCTTCGACCGACGTTCGGTCGAAGCATAAACCGTCACCGACTCCGGCATTTACACGTTTTCCAGAATCAAAATATGAATGCTTGCGAAGAGAAGTCGATGTAGGCTATGCCTCTCGACCGCCCGCCCCCCCCCCCCCCCCCCCCCCCCCCCCCGTGAAACAACAAACGTTTTAGTATAAATTTGTTAAATGACATTTTATGGTACCCCCCCCCCCCAAAAAAAAAGAAGAAGAGAAGAATTTGTGTTTCAAGGCGGAAAGATGTTTTAAAAATATTTTCGGAATCCGTTTTCCATTTATTCCTATTGTGAGATACATGATTTTAATCCAAATTATAGAGTTATCTTTCTTTGTTTTGTCAAAAAAAATCAACTTTTTATGAAAATTCATATAAATATCTATATTGGCATGAAAATCATTTAAAAATGATAAGTTTTAGAAATTGACCAAAAGGTTGGCGGCGAAACAATACTATCGTTCGCATTGTTTGCAACGTGAACATGAACATTGATTATCTTTGTCATTCATAAAGAAAATATAGTTAAAATAAATTTGCATTCGGAAATATGTGTTATGCCAATGAATCCATTATACTGGAATTATCAACAATACGCGGTACGTGTTGCATGCTAAATATATCAAGATTAAGTATTTCTGTAACGTATTTTGCACAGGCTGGCAATTCTTTCTTGTAAATAAATAGCCAAACTTACCTGATTCTTCGAATTATAATTGTCTTGATCACGCAGACTCTTGTTTATTGGGGATACGCGTGTTGAAGCCAAGCGTATGAATGATCAATACTAGCTCTGATAATATTCGAGGATTGTAGGAGGAAAACACCCTAGCTGTTCCCGAGCTCTGTCTACAAAAATATATTACATGAAAAGTTGAAGATAAGTAACAGTGATCAATCTCATAACTCCTATAAGGAATACAGAATTAAGAGTTGGGCAAACACGGATCCCTAGGTATATAAGAGATGGGATCAGGGGCCAAGGAGGAGTAAGTATCCTCTGTTGACCGGTCACACCCGTCGTGAGCACTATATCTCGATCAGGTAAACGGAGTAATCCGTAGTCAAAGTCAGTGTGTAAAGAAATTGATATGAAAAACTTCAGACAGCACTTGCCCAATGACATGTTGTATTAGCAAACCTAATCGTTATAACGACCATAGAATTTGCCAAATGCTGACTTTAAACGAGACTACTGAGTCCATGGGTACTTGTTTGTCAATAGCCTGCCTCGATTTAAAATCTGATCATACGCAAAACAAGCTCTTGTGTCTCGAATCAGTTGAGAGACATAAACACCATATACAGGAAGCTGAAGTTTGTGGTATATATCTACAGTACCCGGCCATTTAATTTTTTTCACTATATATTTCATTGAAAACGACTTTTTTGAAAACACTTATTGCAACGTTATTTATAGCTCATTTCTATGGATATAATATCATAAAATGCAGGATTGTTTGTATTTTTTTTTTTTTTTTTTTTTTTTGTTTTTTGTTTTGTTTTTTTGTTTGTTTTTTTTTACATATAATTTCAAAATAAATTTATCTGTAGGTGTTGTGGTAATAATCACCCATCAAATACGAAATTGAAATTTTACGGCACAAATTTGGTAAGAAATTGTAGCATTTTGAGATTAGAAAATTTGCCGTGATGATTTGATGAATTATTCTCAATGATCAATATATCACAACTTGTTTAACATCCAAAGAAAAGAAAATTTGAACAATGTTGCATAATTAAGTGAAAAAATTATGAAAATCGATTTGATATTGACCTCAAAATAAGTGTTTATAAAAATGGATTTTTCAATGAAATACATAGTGAAAAAAATTAAATTATGACTCACTATGGTCATATACTTTATGTTCATAACATATATAAGTACGAAGCAGATTTGATATATCGAATCGACATATGAATAAAAATGATTATTGTTAATAGATAAAACGTCGTCGATATATCTGTCGACTTGAATGTCACAGCAAGAGATTTTTTCTTCTCATGTAGAAGTTTTTGAGTAATTTCTGCCTCATAAGAATATAAAAACAGGTTAGCTAATAAAGGAGCAAAAATCGTGCCCATGGGAATTCCAACAGACTGTTGGAAGACCTGATAACCAAAGACTACGAAGATACTGTCAATAAGGAACCCCAGGATCTTTTTAATATCAACTTCATAGTAACTGTGTGTACATGTCACTATGAAACAGATAGTTAAGAAATTTTAAATGATCAATATGATAAATGCATCTGAAGAAAAGTTCGTTAAGTAAATCATTGTTTACAACGAATTAACAAATTCATTAATGTTTCCGGATGAAATGTCAAAAGAACTATTTTCAAACCCCCTATGAACAGTTAGCTTTTAGAGTGCTTAATGCTAACGAACTATTATCCCCAGGCTACATGATCAAAACTTTTGTGCATGATCCATCAATAGAATGCATATATATATTCATAAAACAAGAAACATAATTAAAAATATATATAAGTCCAAGTCCCGCATTAACTTGTGGCCCGCATTCATTTCGTTAAAAAGGCACATTTTGTTTAAATAACGTATACCATTCTGGTAATCAAAGATAACGTGCTCAAACCTTCCAAATACTATCAACAAAACTTTTGAAATATGATATTTCATAAGATATCACTTCAAAGTAAATTAAAAGTGTAGTTTCAAAAGGTGGCACACGACCAAAAGTCGACCAAATCGGCGATTTTTCAGCAAATGTTTGCGAATTCCTTATATAGTATATTTGTTAATCATTTCCAAACTTGTGAAGTTCGGTTCTAATTTATGATAGGAATGAAATAAACTTATTTTGATTAACATCGATTTATCAAAGCACTAAACAGAACTTAAGAATATATATAGGCTATCTAGGCCCCTCACATACATGTATTTCAAATTCTGTAAACAAACCGCCGAAGGAATTGCTCATCTCTGTTAAGTCTCTAATATAACCAGTTATAGTTAGCAGGGGCGGATCCAGGAATTGTGGCTACGGGGGGAGCCACTTTTTGAGGCAGGGGGTCTGGGGGCTGCCTTGAGGCCCCCAATGGTCCAGGGGGCGATGTCCCCGGAAACTCCTGGATTTTACAGGTTTTATAAAGCTTTAAATATGTCTCCTATGTAGTCATTTGTACTATTTTCTATCATTTTTTATAAGGTAAAATTAATAAAAATGATGCAAATTTTAAGGATTTTTTTTGGAAAAAATTAAGTTCTCCCAATACAGTATTTCAAGAAATCAAAAGATTTTTTATTTATTTCTCCGGGAGTGAAAGAAATTATTGCTTCTTTTATCGTTTAGTACATTTTTCTAAACAAGATACCACGATTTACCTTAAATTTGAAAATTTTAGGGGGGAGGGGGCGCTGGTGCCCCCCCCCCCCTTAAATCCGCCACTGGCTAGGATTCGGTATCTGTCCAGCTGTGTTTCTGAATGAGTAATTTATCAGTTTTTGGTAAATATACGTATTTAGAAGGCCCAGTTTCAAGAAGCTATTTACATATACATGGTTAAAAGTTCTATCAATGATGCATTAATAGATGCACGCAACCACGAATTATTCGGATGCTAAATCTGACTTACATTTATCGGATAAGTGAACATGTTGATGTTTTTTTCTACAACAGGCCAGGCCATTACTCAGCAAATGAATTTTTATATGATAACTGTATTTTTAAATAACTGTATTTTTTATATGATAACTGTATTTTTTATATGATAACTGTATTTTCTTTTTACATGATATCTGTGTTTTCTACAAATTGAAATTGCCACATCTGTGTATATATATTTTCAGATACGGTGCATTTGCCCATTGAACCTCATACGCCCTGCCCAACCTCGCGTGAAGGCGACAGTGTACCGTAATCTCCAGCATGCTGGCTTCGACAAAATCTACAACTACAAATGTAATGACATTGATATGGAGGGTGAGGAATAACTGTCTTTCACAAAGGTAATTATATATAATGATATAAAAACTCCTTACTCCGTCCTTCTGTAGATATCATGTAGCTTCCACACTCTCTATCCAGATTACCATGTATGGGACTGGCCGTTTTATACCCCCCCCCCCCTAATGTTTATCATCTTGACGATATCTCTTAGATATGTCAAATTATAAGAGCATGCTACAGTCTGGAGTGTTAATCTGGTGTTGTGGTTTACGCCCTCTTCGAGCTACAGTATGGTGCGTTATTCTGGTGTTGTGGTTTACACCCTCTTCATGCTACAGTGTGGTGCGTTAATCTGGTGTTGTGATTTACGCCCTCTTCAACTCAATTGCATCGAATTGAAGATATCTCTAAATGAATTGGAGAAAGTTCTGTAATTCTTGATAGACCTAGCTCTAAACCAATTAAACTTTAATCTGCAATGTGCTGTATAATGGAGAACCAAATATATATCATTTGTGCAATTAGAGTCTCTCCCCAACTGAAGAATCGCTCTCTCTGATAATTCAATAGATATATGTTTAAATGTGTAGAAATCATTCTGTTAATCGGATGTCTCTCTGGGAACTAAGTTAAAGCTGTAACAAAATGGTCGTTGTTTTGGTGTCATACTACGCAACCAATGCACTTCCAGCGTCTTCTGATTTCATCTATAACCATTTCAAACTCCAATATATTAGCTTTCAATATCTTATGATTACCGGGTATTTTGGAAATACTTTGATCTTTGTTCGTCTCCTCCGATTTATGTATTTCTATGTCTCACCTCCATACATGAGAATTGGTCTGATATAGATTAATATGGGTTTTCAATGCTAGTCGAATACGACCAAGAAGGAACCGGGACTTCCGGTATTTTTATATCGGTAATAGGGTGTTGCATAAGATATTTTACTAATAATAGTATTACATAAATACTGATATTACATAATGGGGTATAAGTCTATATTACTTTCAAGATGATAGGTACACTGTGCACCATTGTGTATAAGAGTTTGACCATATTTCATAGGCGGGGATATTATCTTCCTTGAATACTTAGGTTCCTATTGATTTTCAAGTTTAAGGAGGAAAAACACACGGATCGTCATAATGGCGGAATATCAGCAATACTTGTATACTCGCTTTTAAACCTAATTGCATAGCTGGATAGCTCAGAGGGTTAACGTGTTGACTGGTGGATGACAACTGTCTATGTCAAAGTTAAAGTGTCGACTGCTGGATGTCAACTGTCTATGTCAAAGTTAAAGTGTCGACTGCTGGATGTCAACTGTCTATGTCAAGGTTAAAGTGTCGATTGGTGGAAGTTAACTGTCTATGTCAAGGTTAAAATGTCGACTGCTGGATTTCTACTGTCTATGTCAAGGTTAAACGTGTCGACTGCTGGATGGACTGCTGGATGTTAACTGCCTATGTCAAAGTTAAAGTGTCGACTTGTGGATGTCAACTGTTTATATCAAGGTTAAAGTGTTGACTGCTGGATGTCAACTGTCTATGTCAAAGTTAAAGTGTCGACTTGTTGATGTCAACTATCTATGTCAAGGTTAAAGTGTCGACTTGTGGATGTCAACTATCTATGTCAAGGTTAAAGTGTCGACTTATGGATGTCAACTATCTATGTCAAGGTTAAAGTGTCGACTGCTGGATGTCAACTGTCTATGTCAAGGTTAAAGTGTCGACTTGTGGATGTCAACTATCTATGTCAAGGTTAAAGTGTCGACTGCTGGATGTCAACTGTCTATGTCAAGGTTAAAGTGTCGACAGCTGGATATCAACTGTCTATGTCAAGGTTAAAGTGTCGACTGCTGGATATCAACTGTCTATGTCAAGGTTAAAGTGTCGACTGCTGGATTGTCAACTGTCTATGTCAAGGTTAAAGTGTCGACTGCTGGATGTCAACTGTCTATGTCAAGGTTAAAGTGTCGACTACTGGATGTCAACTGTCTATGTCAAGGTTAACGTCGAGAAACGAGTGCGTTTAACTTGATATATTGAATCCCTTATTGACTCCTTTTGCAAAATTATATTTTAAAATGTAAATAGTATGTTGATGTATGAGGCTTGTCCATATAGTTCGGGACTGGCCTCTTACCTTTCGAACGAAGTGGCGGATCATAATGAAAATTGCTATATGTGCATTTTATATGTAAGTGGTACATGTACATCATTGACCAATTGTCTGAGATATAGCTAGAAAAGCCTTTCAGTGATTAGAAACGAATTGTGAAACTATATATCATATCATTTAGAGCAATCATTGATGTCATCTTCTGAACGTAACCACAAAGTGTGTTAGCAGAAATATGATCAGCTGCAGATTAATTGAATTTATAGGACACAAAACCGAATACCCCCCTCCTCCTCATAATTTCATAATGAATAAATGATTAGCATATTATTCATTGTTAACTCTTTCTATACGCAAGGAAACTGGTTGATATTTACAATACTTCTAAGAGTATATTACATTTCTAAACTACAATGTTGAATGAAATCATAAGTAGTACAAGAAATCATTACCAAAGAGAAGGCCCCAACTTCTCCGCACTCACTAAAATTGATTCATTTCTCACTAATTGACATGTTTGAATATTTGAGAAAATATATATCTATGTAATCAAACATATTTTCACACAATGGTAAAAATTGACACAAATACATAGAAACGTTCGATTTTTATATGATTACTCTTTTCTGACAAAATTTTGAAAACGATTCCTTTAACAACTGAGTCCCAAGCGTCATACAAATTTTTATGATTGAATAGTTTTGCACTGGTCCGTCTCGCTGTGTTTGATATGACAATATCCGGTTTAAATCGATTCATGGTTTTCTACTATTTTTCGATATTTTTACTAGTGTTTGTTTGTTTCATTTATACCAGTCATATCCAAACATACATGTGTATTTTAAGTGTTTGACGCCAGAGTCACTTACCCACGAATTTTGCGGTTAACCTTCATTAGTTTGCACATTTGAAAATCTTTGGTCTAGGTTCAAGATGCCATGAAGCTAAAAATAAGTTGATATTTTTAGCTCACCTGAACCGAAGGTTCAAGTGAGCTTTTCTGATCATATTTTGTCCGGCGTCCGTCTGTCTGTCTGTCCGTCTGTCTGTAAACTTTTCACATTTTCATCTTCTTCTCATGAACCACTGGGCCAATTTCAACCAAACATGGCCAAAAGCATCCTTGGGTGAAGGGCTTTCAAGTTTGTTCAAATGAAGGGCCATGTCCCTTTCAAAGGGGAGATAATCACAAAAATGCAAAAATAGGGTGGGGTCATTTAAAAATCTTCTTCTCAAGAACCACTGGGCCAGAAGAACTGAAATTTACCTGAAAGATTCCTGACATATTGCAGATTTGAGTTTGTTTTAATCATGGCCCCCGGTGGTAGGATGGGGCCACAAGGGGGGATCAAAGTTTTACATACAAATATATAGGGAAAAACTTTAAAAATCTTCTTCTCAAGAACCACTAAGCCAGAAAAGCTGAGATTTACATGAAAGCTTCCTGACATAATGCAGATTCAAGTTTGTTCAAATCATGGGCCCCTGGGGTTGGATGGGGCCACAATAGGGGATCAAAGTTTTACATACAAATATATAGGAAAAATCTTTAAAAATCTTCTTCTCAAGAACCACTGAGCCAGAAAAGCTGATTTTTACATGAAAACTTTCTGACATAGTGCAGATTCAAGTTTGTTCAAATCATGGCCCCCGGGGATAAGATGGGGCCCCAAGGGGGATCAAAGTTTTACACACAAATATATAGAGAACAAATTTAAAAATCTTCTTCTCAAGAACCACTAAGCCAGAAAAGCTGAGATTTACATGAAAGCTTCCTGACATAATTCAGATTCAAGTTTGTTTAAATCACGGGCTCTGGGGGTTGGATGGGGCCACAATAGGGGATCAAAGTTTTACATACAAATATATAGGAAAAATCTTCTTCTCAAGAACCACTGAGCCAGAAAAGCTGATTTTTACATGAAAACTTTCTGACATAGTGCAGATTCAAGTTTGTTCAAATCATGGCCCCCGGGGGTAGGATGGGGCCCCAAGGGGGATCAAAGTTTTACATACAAATATATAGTTAAAATCTTTTTCTCAATAACCACTGAGTCAGAAAAGCTGATATTTACAAGAAAACGTTCTGACATAATGCAGATTCAAGTTTGTTCAAATCATGGCCCCCGGGGTGTAGGATGGGGCCACAAGGGGGGGGGGTGTCAAAGTTTTACATACAAATATAGGAAAAAGCTTTAAAAATCTTCTTCTCAAGAACCATTGGGCCAAAGAAGTTAACATTTACATGAAAGCTTTCTGATATAGTGTAGATTCCAGTTTGCAAAGGGTAGTTTGGGTCATAATAGGGACTAAGGTTTTACATGCAAATATATATGGAAAGTCTTCAGATATGGGCCAAGGTGACTCAGGTGAGCGATGTGGCCCATGGGCCTCTTGTTTCTTCTCTTATTGGTTCTCCTTGTGTCCTTTATGTATGTATTCAAGGCTGCCACTGGTCCGTGAGCCCCGGATGTAATCACTGAATGCTGGAACATTAGGCTAACTTGTTGCAAACAAATTAGTTTAGAATTCAGTTTATGGTTTCCAACTGGAAACATAGCCCTGATTTATTGCAATGTAACAATTACATGGTTAGTGAGCAATGTTTACAATTTCACTTTAGAAATATGTCTTACCTAATTAACATTTTCAACTGTATATTATTTTACGTTCCATTCACGAATTGTTCACTCACGTAGGGACGGTAACAGCTTTCGGTGAAGTGCCACAAAATTCAACCAGTAATGCATAGCGCTTACCGTCACAGCAGGCGGTTCTGTATCATACCAACGCCCATAGTGATACGGGCGCTCCGTTTTGAATGCTATATAAAAAAAAAAAAAAACAACCGCGCCGTGACTTTTACTTAGAACTACGGTGATACGGTGTGCCGGGGACTTAGAACTACGGTAATACCGGGCGCTGGGGACTTAGAACTACGATAATACCGGGCGCTGGAGACTTAGAACTACGACAATACCGTGTGCCGGGGACTTAGAACTACGGTAATACCGGGCGCTGGGGACTTAGAACTACGATAATACCGGGCGCTGGAGACGTAGAACTACGACAATACCGTGTGCCGGGGACTTAGAACTACGGTAATACCGGGCGCTGGGGACTTAGAACTACGGTGATACCGTGTGCCGGAGACTTAGAACTACGGTAATACCGGGCGCTGGGGACTTAAAACTAAAATAATACCGGGCGCTGGGGACTTAGAACTACGGTAATACCGGGCGCTGGGGACTTAGAAATACGATAATACCGGGTGCTGGGGACTTAGAACTAAAATAATACCGGGCGCTGGGGACTTAGAACTACGGTAATACCGGGCGCTGGAGACTTAGAACTACAATAATACCGGGCGCTGGAGACTTAGAACTACGATAATACCGGGCGCTGGGGACTTAGAACTACGGTAATACCGGACGCTGGGGACTTAGAACTACGGTAATACCGGGCGCTGGAGACTTAGAACTACGATAACATCGGGCGCTGGGGACTTAGAACTACGATAATACCGGACGCTGGGGACTTAGAACTACGATAATATCGGGCGCTGGGGACTTAGAACTACGGTAATACCGGGCGCTGGGGACTTAGAACTACGGTAATACCGGGCGCTGGAGACTTAGAACTACGATAACATCGGGCGCTGGGGACTTAGAACTACGATAATACCGGACGCTGGGGACTTAGAACTACGGTGACACCGTGTGCCGGAGACTTAGAACTACGGTAATACCGGGCGCTGGGGACTTAGAATTACGGTGATACCGTGTGCCGGGGACTTAGAACTACGATAATACCGGGTGCTGGGGACTTAGAACTAAAATAATACCGGGCGCTGGAGACTTAGAACTACGATAATATCGGGCGCTGGGGACTTAGAACTACGATAATACCGGACGCTGGGGACTTAGAACTACGGTGACACCGTGTGCCGGAGACTTAGAACTACGGTGATACCGGACGCTGGGGACTTAGAATTACGGTGATACCGTGTGCCGGGGACTTAGAACTACGATAATACCGGGTGCTGGGGACTTAGAACTAAAATAATACCGGGCGCTGGGGACTTAGAACTACGGTAATACCGGGCGCTGGAGACTTAGAACTACAATAATACCGGGCGCTGGAGACTTAGAACTACGATAATACCGGGCACTGGGGACTTAGAACTACGGTAATACCGTGTGCCGGGGACTTAGAACTACGATAATACCGGGCGCTGGGGACTTAGAACTACGATAATACCGGACGCTGGGGACTTAGAACTACGGTGACACCGTGTGCCGGAGACTTAGAACTACGGTAATACCGGGCGCTGGGGACTTAGAATTACGGTGATACCGTGTGCCGGGGACTTAGAACTACGATAATACCGGGCGCTGGGGACTTAGAACTACGGTAATACCGGGCGCTGGAGACTTAGAACTACGATAATATCGGGCGCTGGGGACTTAGAACTACGATAATACCGGACGCTGGGGACTTAGAACTACGGTGACACCGTGTGTCGGAGACTTAGAACTACGGTAATACCGGGCGCTGGGGACTTAGAATTACGGTGATACCGTGTGCCGGGGACTTAGAACTACGATAATACCGGGCGCTGGGGACTTAGAACTACGGTGACACCGTGTGCCGGAGACTTAGAACTACGGTAATACCGGGCGCTGGGGACTTAGAATTACGGTGATACCGTGTGCCGGGGACTTAGAACTACGATAATACCGGGCGCTGGGGACTTAGAACTACGGTGACACCGTGTGCCGGAGACTTAGAACTACGGTAATACCGGGCGCTGGGGACTTAGAATTACGGTGATACCGTGTGCCGGGGACTTAGAACTACGATAATACCGGGCGCTGGGGACTTAGAACTACGGTAATACCGGGCGCTGGAGACTTAGAACTACGATAATATCGGGCGCTGGGGACTTAGAACTACGATAATACCGGACGCTGGGGACTTAGAACTACGGTGACACCGTGTGTCGGAGACTTAGAACTACGGTAATACCGGGCGCTGGGGACTTAGAATTACGGTGATACCGTGTGCCGGGGACTTAGAACTACGATAATACCGGGCGCTGGGGACTTAGAACTACGATAATACCGGACGCTGGGGACTTAGAACTACGGTGACACCGTGTGCCGGAGACTTAGAACTACGGTAATACCGGGCGCTGGGGACTTAGAATTACGGTGATACCGTGTGCCGGGGACTTAGAACTACGATAATACCGGGCGCTGGGGACTTAGAACTACGGTAATACCGGGCGCTGGAGACTTAGAACTACGATAATATCGGGCGCTGGGGACTTAGAACTACGATAATACCGGACGCTGGGGACTTAGAACTACGGTGACACCGTGTGTCGGAGACTTAGAACTACGGTAATACCGGGCGCTGGGGACTTAGAATTACGGTGATACCGTGTGCCGGGGACTTAGAACTACGATAATACCGGGCGCTGGGGACTTAGAACTACGGTAATACCGGGCGCTGGAGACTTAGAACTACGATAATATCGGGCGCTGGGGACTTAGAACTACGATAATACCGGACGCTGGGGACTTAGAACTACGGTGATACCGTGTGCCGGGGACTTAGAACTACGATAATACCGGGCGCTGGGGACTTAGAACTACGGTAATACCGGGCGCTGGGGACTTAGAACTACGATAATGGGAAAAGAGTACCAATTCTTTTCCCATAGACCTCAATGTTAACCTTTGGCCCTCTCACTAATTAACTATATCGATTTTAAAGAAATGACCGCAAACATTTTAAGTTCATTCCAAGTGTTGATAAAAAATGACAAAAAATATATAGGGTCCCGTGCCTTTTATAGGCCATATTTGTACTTTTTTACAACACATTGCAATCTGCAGTAAATTACACACTTCATTTTAAGCACACCCCTACCATGGTAATTTCCTCAGTCATTTCTCGATTTTGTGCGATAATTTTTCATCCTGACAATTAATTTGAACCTCTATAATATTTCTTTCAATTCCAAATAATTTCACTCTTGATATTAACCAATCACGCAACACCTAGACATTTATACCTCCGCTCAATCTTGGGTAAACTCCGTCCGGGTTACGCATACGGGGGTTTGGTACTCTCATTCCTATAATACCGGGCGCTGGGGACTTAGAACTACGGTAATACCGAGCGCTGGGGAAAAAACACTCACATAAATCTAGCAACAAC
The DNA here is from genome assembly GCF_947568905.1 of Ostrea edulis. Classification (NCBI taxonomy): domain Eukaryota; kingdom Metazoa; phylum Mollusca; class Bivalvia; order Ostreida; family Ostreidae; genus Ostrea; species Ostrea edulis. The sequence continues at coordinate 54,483,227 of NC_079172.1, forward strand.
AAAGATAGGTCAAACAATTAAACATAAATCTAGTTACAACAAAGATAGGTCAAACAATTAAACATAAATCTAGTTACAACAATCGTGAACTAACGTCGCCGTGCCGTTTCCTGTTTCGGGTTTGGGATGAATCAAATGGTAGACTAGTTTGTTTAGACTAGATTTGTCCTTACAAGTTCCGGTAGGTTTGCAGGCAATGCATTATGTGTCATGTACAAGGTCAATGCCAAGGTCACTTAGGGAAATTCCGAAAATCTTTGTGTGCAAGATTTAGTTAAATTTTCTTACTGAAATCAATAAACGAAATCTAGGATAGACATGTCAATCCCTATATTTGGTTTTCCCCGTGTCTGTGTGCAAGGCAATGTTCCGCTTTGTAGGGCTGTAGTGTACCTTTCCCTTTTCACATTTTCAGAAAAATCACATCGATGTGATCTCCAAAGTGTCACCAGAAAGAAGTCCTAGTTTCCTCTATAGCGAATTGTCAATCCCTGCGTCGCTTTAATCACTCAATGGAAAATAATATTTCCCAGTAAAAGGATAGAGCTAAAGCGTATGCATTATACAGGGAAGATTTAGCGTCAGAGTCTCCAATAAGTATGGTGTGCACGTTCCTAATTAATGTTTATCTGGAGTATGATGGAAGTTACATGTCGTGTTGGCGTTGATTTGTTTTTCCTGGGTCTCCATTTATCATAGAACCATATAATTTCCGCGGTCTAAAGATGGGTTAAAATGGTCATTATCCAGACCAATCATTGGCTTTTATTTTGCATTAGATCTCTATTTATTTTAATTACATCATTTGTTTAAAAATATGTGACTTTTCCAGAATATCGATCTCTGTTTATGTTACTTCATCCTATGGTTCGTGCATTTGCAAAAGAATTAAGTTTCCTTTTATACTACAAATATATTGATAATACACTGCACTACTTGCAATATATAGAAATAAACAGTAAAATTGTACACTAGCTAGTTAATGTATCGTAAATCATAATTATAACGAAGAGCTCTCCTCTTCAATAAAATTCTTAATATTTCCATGTAGTAATTTATTGTGAAATTGAATTTTTCATGATTATACACACGGAATGTTTGTATGAATACTTCTATATCCCAACTTTCATTAATTTCCCTCTATATGTTTAACGTAGGATATTCACTTTTACCAGGCAGTTGGCGAAGAAGAAGGTTCGACAGGTTGCAGTATACGGATGTTAAATGTTTGTTGATGTTTGGCCTCCTGACTTCACTTTCTGTGTACATCTATCTGTGTTATTGTAATTTACAAGTCATTCTACAACAATAAAGTTTTGCAGAGATCACCAACAATCTTCATTTCTAATGTAATTCTTTATGCGGAAATTAATGTGGAATAGTGTTTATTGTTAGTCATTGATTGAGATGCTTTTAAATAAACTGTGTTTCTTGATCATCAAATTTTGAGTTCTTTCTAACTTTACTGCGTACAGTGCTTTGTAGACCTTATCGAACTTTGCCCATATTCTTACTGGGCTGGCGTCCATGATACCTCATCAAATATAAAGCCGTGATGTATTGTAACCCGGATTTATGAACCTCAAGGAGAACAAAAGCCGGTGCTCAAAATGTTTGGTGAGAAATGTGTATTTTCAGTAGCGACAAAGATATATCCAACTTTATAATTTACATCCATATTTTCGATAATAAAGTGAATGGTTGACATCAACTACGTGACTTACAAACAACAGGTCTAATGATATTGTTATACACGTTCATCCAATTTATTTTACGAATGTCTTAATAAACGTAAAACGAGAACAGGCAAATCCCTGACTATAATCAATCCAATCACAATATCTTACTTTAATTACTACAATATTGACTAGGTCATTCTACCTCCTACTGTTTGATTCAGCGAAAGTATATCAGTGACGTCACAACAAAGCACCGACCCATGCGGTCACACTTCGACATGTATTATCTCCAACAATATCAATGCATACTCGCTGATATTTAGACCACGCCACAGGCACTCGACATTTTGAATATCTATAATCTATAAACAAACTATTCACAAGGTATACCACGCCGTCATCTTGTCTAGCTATAAACAAACTATTCCACAAGGTATACCACACCGTCATCTTGGGTTCTTTTTTACCAGCTGCATCACTTGCAAACCTAAACTTTCTGTGTCAGCCTGTCCCAAAACCACACAACTGTGCCCGAATTTTATTGTTTCAGGACTGCATACTGCCTAGCTGCATTCAGAGCCACCCCCTTTTCCCTACACAAGCGCCAAAGGATATATATGTATCAGCATTATAATTATGTCAACTTCCGTCCCCCTTTTAGCGATTTTTCGCATTTGCTGTAGATGACATTCGACAGTTGATTATGGCATGCAAGAGACAAGATCTTGACAGAGATGCTTCCTTACGGTAGGGTCTATTTGATCATGTTATATAGAACTTTTCGCCAAAAATTGCAAGTGATGCGGCTGATAAAAAAGAAAACCAAGTTGGCGGCCTGATATACCATGTGAATATTTTGTTTATAGGAAAACAATTTTCTATTACAGATATTTAAAATGTCGAGTACCTGTGGACCACGTAAATTATCTTTAATCTGTTTACAGCTTAAACAAACATGAATGCAGTATATTTACCTAAAGGAGAATGAAAATGTTTGGTGACAACTGTGTTTATCAGGAGCGACAACAATAGTTCAAATTCTAAAAATATCCACCAACACATCTTTTTTATACGCCTGTCTAAGACAAATGTTATGGCACGAAGCGGGACAGGCGGACGGATACGATACCCTTCAGAATGAACAGAAAATGTGAAAATAAAAATGCATCATTTGAAATATTTTTACTTCTATTTATCATTGAGTTATTGAAAATAATAATGATTACTCAAAAATGAAATTGAGGAAGATATATTCATTCGCCAAACATCCAGGCCTCGACCGATCTTTCTGGTCTAAATATTGGCATAACATAACGGAATCAGGAGGAGTGTTAGTGGACGTGTAAGTAGAGATGCATATTATACATGTATTTAATATTTACAACCTCCTGTCATTTCATTTCCTATCGTACCACTGACACCAGTATACAAAGCCGTCAAGCCTTAATTGGTTTTAGTTCAAATATACTGCCCCGATTTAAGAACACAGTCCCCTAAGTGCCCCAACGAAACAGTCTGACAACTATGAAAATGCACGATAATCTATACTTTTTTAAAATCATTTTGATGTGCACTATAAAGTAAACCAGACCTTTTTGCCATACCCCCAGCGGTATTAAGGGACCCCCTCCACCCACCTACCCCTCTTCGATGCTTCTTGGGCTTGCCCCCCCCCCCCTCCCCCCACCTAAATTACCTACACCTCACAACAGTGCTAGCTACATATATTATGTACACCCTTGATTTAAATGATTATTGTTAATAGATAAAACGTCGTCGATATATTTAAATGTCGAGTTGAAGGCCACAGCAAGAGATGTTTTCTTCTCATGTAGAATCTAGAAGCTTTTGAATAAATTACTACAGGGTGAGAAGTTGTGATCTGAATAGGGAGATAGGACTACAGGGTGAGAAGTTGTGATCTGAATAGGGAGATAGGACTGTAGGACTCGTTTGTCTTTAATATTTTTCTCAGAAAATAAAAATTAAAAAAATAAAATCCTCCCACCCGCCCCATACTTTTTGCTGACCCTGGATGATAATCTACTAATTAAGTTGAATTGGCCCAATGAAAATTCATTGAACACACACTGACAGACTGAGGCAGTTAAATTCATTGAACACACACTGACCGACTGAGACAGTTAAATTCATTGAACACACACTGATAGACTTAAGCAGTTAAAAATCTATATTTGATCCCCATTTCTCAATAACTTAGGTATGACATCTCATGCCTGCATTCTGATAGTAAATTGATCATATTATTTTCTTCTTTTGTAAAATAATATGTGAAAACTCCGGGACCGGTGGGACCGAGAAATAAAAACAGTGCTAAAAGCCGGTCCCGGTCTCGACATTTTTCCTCAATAGCCGCTTTAATCTACCTTTTCATAAAAAATATAAGGACGTGATACTCAATGGCATCCCTTTGTATACATATATTTATTGTGTGTATAGGTTTTTTATTCCAGTATTGTTTATACATGTATTTATGTCAGAATCGAACTCAACTACATGTACATGTACGTGACATTTTGTCCCAAATGATCGCGTTACACTACCTTTTCATTAGAAGATAAGGATGTAGAAGGAAAATAATATATATGTACTTATCCTGGTGTATTTGTTTGTAATTTACAGTTAGTTTATTTGTTCATTTATTTTATTTCTTCTATTCCTGTCAAAATCAGTATTTATCACAATAAATACGTTACCTTTATAAATTTGGATATTCACCTGCTTGCAGTCTTGTATCGGAAAAAAACCATGTAAACAAAAAAGCACCCTTCGTGACCCGCCACCTCTGACATGCTCAGAAACCAACATCCGGTATCATCTTTTCTTTTCCGCCGTTGTGGAGTGCAGTCACGTTTTTCTCGAGGAGGAAAAGAATTTTTTCTACTTGCTAATTTTGGCTAAGTATTGCATGGTAGTTTTTGTTATTACTTACATTATTAAGCATTATGGCGAATGAAGGTGAAAATGTTAAATTACCTTTTATTGCTGTAGAGGGAGAGTACTGGGATTCTGTTGACTCTAGAAGTTTTGGTCCCATGGAATCTGACCCTTTTCTTTCTTATGGGAATGTCATGGATTCTCCAGGAATTCCTTCTACCCCGGTTACTTCGGTAGGTCAAATTAGAGCTACATCTACTATTACGCGACCTCCTGGTAGTCCGGTGGCTAGTTCTCGCCCTGAGAGTTTTCCTTCGGGTAATCGTAGGGAGACGTTTTATCGGTCTAGGTGGCCAGCTAGATTTCCTCATCCCATGTATTCTGTGCCACCTTATCCCTACTCGACTCAACCTGTGTGGACAGGGCAAGGTTTTGTTAGTAAACCAAACTTAATGGAGTCCTCCAATAAGGACGAAATTAAATGTTTGGTTTCCTCTATTCAGAAACTGGAGGCTTCTATTTCTTCAAAATTTGTGACAGTGGAACGTAGACTAGATTTGATTGAAAAAAGCAAATCAGCTACGTCCCCCACTGTTCCTGGGGCTGCTCTTGTCACCCCTCGGCCCGCTTTTGATAATAAAGCGGACGAGGAGGTTGACTCATTATCTTTGGCTCCCAGTAGTCAAGAGGCATCTTTTCTCAGTGATAATTGCCTATCTCCGGTTCCTTCAGTCGATGAAGTTGGGCTTTCTCAGGAGCAACTTCCGGTAGAGAATCTCACTCTGAAAGCCAAAGTGTACGCAATTCGTAGAGAATTGTCAGGTCCCGATTCTTTAGTTTCTCCTCCCAGGAGTTCTCACAAACCTTCTGATTTTCAGTCCTGCTCTGGTCTTGTGAGAGATTCTTCTAAGTCGTATGCTTCTTTTCCCGAGTCTAGTCATTTTAAATCTGCATTGGCTTCCATTAATTCTCATCTTGTCGACGATCAGATGTCCTCCAATAAGGCCTCTAATTTAGTTAGACAAAATCTGGCTTTTAGTACATCTTCTTTCCCTGGTAAGGTTAGAATGAAGTATTTTGATATTCATGATGTTTCCTTGGGAAAATCTCAACCTGTTTTTGATAAGACTTTTTCCAATCTTCTTGGTGCTAAGTCTTCTGAGGGGGTCAAGTTATCTCAGACTTCTTATTCTAGGTCGGAGAACAATCTTCGGGGTGTTGCCGCAGCTTTACAGTATGCGGAGCACTTTCTTGCTGCTGCAGGTGCCTCTCTTAAAGATAAGGGCGAAGAATTTGATGATGTTCGTTCTTTTCTTCTCCAAGTAGATAGATGTATTTGCACTTCTCAGCTCTTGAATCTTGGCACTATTGCCAATTTTTCTTTAGCTAGGAGACAAGAGATTCTTCAAAAATCTAACGTCTCTGAGTTTCTTAAAGACAACCTACTTTTTTCTCCTCTTCATAAAGAGCAGTTATTTGGCATCTCTTTACGCAAATTACAAGAGGAATTACACAAAGAACCTCCTACTGTTAAAGTAGATGTACAACTCAACAATGGTAGTTCTAGGCGTGTTTCTTGTTCTTCTAAATCAGACTCTTCTAGAAGTAAGTCGCAAGGTGCTACTAAATCTGGCTCTTCTCTGCAAGGTTCAAATAATCTTAAGAGAAGTAATGAGCATCGTTCTTTCCCATCGGCTTCTGGAGCTAATAATAAAAAACCCAAAGTAGCCAAGGGTAAGAAATCTCAGTTTTGATGCCTCCCCCCTCCTGTAGCACAATCCACTCTTTCCGAGGAAGTAGGTGTTCCCTTTCCTCATCTTCCTGTGGGAGGACGCCTCTCTCTTTTTCTTCCTCATTGGTCCCGTCTCATTTCGGACAAATGGGTTCTTTCTGTGCTACGGAGGGGTTTAGAGCTTCAATTTCGAGAACAGCCTCCTCTCTCTGCGGTTCCTCTGGAATTTTCTATGACCAGAGACCCGTGGAAAAATCTGTTGTTACAAGAGGAAGTGTCTCTACTTCTCCAAAAGAATGTATTGGAAGAAGTAAGTCCACCTCTAGGTTGGGGGTTCTACTCTCGTCTCTTTCTTGTACCCAAAAAGAATGGACAAATGAGACCTGTGTTGGACCTCTCTTTTCTGAATCAGTATCTGGTGATTCCACATTTCAAAGTGGAGACCAACAGGTCGATCAGAACCTCTCTCCATACAGGGATGTGGACGTCTTCTTTAGATCTGACGGATGCTTATTTTCATGTCCCTATAGCTCCGGCTTATCGGAAGTTTCTTCGTCTGGTCTGGGAGGGCAAGGTATATGCTTTCAGGGCAATGCCTTTTGGCCTATCTACTGCTCCACTAGTGTTCACAAAAATTTTTCAAACAGTGGTTGCGTATCTACACTCCCAGTCCATTTTCATCCATACATATCTAGACGATTCTCTGATCAAGAATTTTTCTTTCAACCTTCTTCATCAACATACTCATCGAGTTATTCATCTTCTGTTGAAGCTGGGTTTCCTTATTTCTTGGGAAAAATCAGAGATAGTTCCCAGTCAGAGTTTCATTTTCCTAGGGGAACAATTTCGAACAGATCTTGGGATAGTTCTTCCTCCAGAGGAGAAATTTCTCAAGCTTCAGTATCTGTTGGATCAACTACTTTCAGCCAAACAGGCTTCAGCTCGCCAGTTTCTACAACTGATAGGTTTTCTGATTTCTCTGATGGACATAGTACCTTTAGGTCGTCTTCATATTCGCCCCATTCAGTGGTATCTTCTGGAATTTTGGGTACCAGCCTCACAACAGTGGGAAGCTGTTATTCCCATTCTTCCCAGATTGTATCCTCATCTTCTGTGGTGGTCAGTGAGAGAGAATGTTATGATAGGTTGCTCGCTAGACCCCCCAGTTCCTTCTATGACCCTGTTTACAGATGCTTCTCTGACAGGCTGGGGAGCTACCCTGGAAGGCAGAGAGGCATCAGGTATATGGTCCGGTCTCCAGTTGACAGAACACATCAATTTACTGGAGATGCGGGCTGTTCTTCTGGCATTGAAACACTTTTCCCAATTTGTTCAGGGTCAATCTCTGATGATAGCCACAGACAATACAACAGTAGTGGCTTATCTGCAGAATCAGGGCGGCACACATTCTCAGTCTCTTTACCTTCTGTGCAAAGAAATTCTGTTGTTTTGCCGTTCCCTGGGAATTCGCTTGTCAGTCAGGCATGTTCCTGGCAATCTGAATCTAGTAGCGGATGCTCTCTCAAGGTCACTGCACCCAGTGAATACAGAATGGGAGTTACATCCAGCAGTCTTTCAGGAGATCTGTCTCAAGTGGGATCGTCCTCATATAGACCTCTTTGCTACGCATCTGAATTGCAAACTGCCAACGTTTGTGTCTCCGATTCCAGACAACAAAGCTTTAGCAGTGGATGCAATGTCTTTCGATTGGAAGGGGATGTTTTCTTACATGTTTCCTCCTTTTCGCCTCCTTCCCAAGATTTTACACAAAATCAGGGTAGAAATTTGCAAGACCATTCTTATTGCTCCAGCATGGCCAAAACAATCTTGGTTTCCAGATCTTCTTCAACTGTGTTGTGCGAGACCAATTCTGCTTCCTCTCAGGAAAGATCTTTTGTCTCAATTCAAAGGCAGGAAAGTTCATCAGAATCTTTCCAACCTCCATCTACACGCATGGTTACTGTCAGGGAATCTCTCAGACAGGATGGCTTTTCTGACAGAGCAGCCAAACGTATCTCTAGTTCAGTCAGAAAATCTACAGGAGCAATTTATGACTCTAAGTGGAACATCTTCTGTTCTTGGTGTCGTTCAAAGGAAATTGATCCTCTCGCAGTTACTGTCCAACAGTTAGCTGAGTTTTTAGTCTATCTGTTTGAAGACAAAGGTTTCTCTCCCTCTACTATTAAGGGCTATCGTTCAGCTTTATCCAGAACTATAGCTTTGTCAGGAGGTCCTGATTTTGGGAAGAATGAGTTCTTGTCCCTCATGGTCAAGAATTTTTGTTTGGAACGACCTAGACAACGTAGGTTGGTTCCATCCTGGAATTTAGCTTTGGTTCTTAGGACTTTACAATTTCCTCCTTTCGAACCTTTATTTTTAGCTCCCTTTAAGTTTTTGACCTTGAAGTGCTGTTTTTTATTAGCTTTAGCTTCTGGTCGTAGAAGGAGTGAGATTCATGCTTTCTCCATTGCAGATTCTTGTCTCAGATTTTCTGCAGATAATTCTTCAGTTACTCTGTTGACAGATCCATCTTTCTTAGCCAAGAATCAGTTATCAGACAAAGGTTCTGGACCTATTGTTATTCCTGCTCTACCTAAATCATTAGGTAATCAGGATTTATGTCCAGTGCGTACACTTCAGAAATATATTTCTGTTTCGTCAACGCTCAGACCTTCTGGTTCTACTAGACTTTTCATTCCTATTAAGAAAGGTCTAAGTGATATTTCGGCTAAGACTATTTCTACTTGGCTTTGTCATACTGTTAAGATGGCTTACCAATCTTCATCTCCAGAAGCCTTGTCTCGTGTTCAAGTTCAGGCACATGAAATTAGAGCCTTGTCTTGCTCCTGGGCTATTTTCAATTCCTCCTCTATGTCGGAAATCATGTCAGCTGGTTATTGGAGGTCTGATAGTACCTTTTATAACCATTACCTTAGATCTATGCCCCTTCATAGTGACAGTTTGTTCTCGCTTGGACCTCTAGTTTCAGCTCAAAAAGTGGTTTTTCCTCCTAGTTGCCAATCTCAGGGGGATTCAGCTCTACTTTGAATTCTGCTTATCTAAATTTATAAAGGTAACGTATTTATTGTGATAAATTCTAAATTTTTAGTATTAAAATTTGTATTTGTTAAATAAATACTTACCTTTATAAATCAGAGGTCCCAACCCACCTCCCCTTCATCCCCCTTCTAATTTTTTGTTTTATGTCAAAGAATAGATGATACCGGATGTTGGTTTCTGAGCATGTCAGAGGTGGCGGGTGACGAAGGGTGCTTTTTTGTTTACATGGTTTTTTTTCCGATACAAGACTGCAAGCAGGTGAATATCCAAATTTATAAAGGTAAGTATTTATTTAACAAATACAAATTTTAATACTAAAAATTTAGATTTCAAAGATTCATGTTTGGTATTCCGAACCCGATCTCTTTATATGGGTATATAACCAATAACCAGTTGTATATAACCAATAAATAATAACTATAAAATATTTTTTCCTTTCTTATTTCATACTTAGTTTTCTTTTTTTTTTTTTTTTCAGTTGTGGTTCTTTTAGATACAATGCTTTTAAAAAGGTCCACCTAATATATTTATAGTATCTATAAAAGTGTGTCATACATAGAGCACATGCTCACCAAAAATTCTCAGATTCTGTATACTTATACAGAAGATACCCTCTGACTTTAGATGATCTTCAAATACTCAATGGTGTGTTTTACTGTAATATTATGTGGTAACTATATTTATTGTGAATAGTTATATACGTATATGTGCAAACATATATGTATTAATTATGCTGCACAAAAACTGTTGGTTTCCTATTTTCAAAATATCTTATATTTCAAAGTGCATAAATTTGACATAAACTGATAAATTTACAAACAATGAAATCTACATTTATAAATATGCAAGACATACACGTAAATTTATTTAAGAAATAAATTTCAGTTTTGAAAATACAAATAGGCCTACTGTTAGCGCTTCATGAAAAGTATGCCTGCGTGAAGCATTTTATACCCTCGTGTATTTTTACTAACCATTCAAGAGTTATGGCTAAAGCTAAAGATTTTCAAAAGTAGGTCAAATTTGAAAAGTGAAGAATTGCATGTAAAGAAAGGTCTTGTCACAAGGAGTACACATGTGAAATATGAAAACCCTATCAACATGCATTCAAAAGTTATGCCGAAGGTTCAAGTTTTTGCTGACAAACAGACGGATGGACCAAAAACTATATAAATGCGCCCCGAATATCCGATTACGGGGGTATAACATTTGCTTTTCAAAAGCATCATTCTTCTATTCAGAATCTTTCTGGAAAGGGGCGGGGGAGGGGTTGTTGACTAGAGTGCACATTAATTTTGTTTCGCTATCAACAACAATTATTCATCATGTTTCAATAATCATAATAAAATTTAAGAATATATTTTTTTTTTCCATTTCACTTATGAACATAATTTTTTAAAGTACTTCATACATCGTGCATTCTGGACTCATATCTTGCACGTATTATTCTAATATTTACATAGAGGCTTTTCTTCCCTGATTAAAACAATTAATATAACATCATAATTTAACAAATTAATGCGATTCTCACGATACACTCGTAAATGAGAGAGAGAGAGAGAGAGAGAGAGAGAGAGAGAGAGAGAGAGAATACATGTACATATACAGAGACCCGGTTCGGAATACACCAACATTGAATTTGAAAACTTTATCAGTCGTGTGGTCAGGTGTTTGACCTAAATGAAATATAAAAAAGACTTTGTAAATACTACATCCAACAGTAAATTACAAACAAATACACCAAGATAAGTACATATTATATCATTTCTCTTCCACACCCTTATCTTTTTATGAAAATGTATTGTAACGCGTTCATTTGGGAGAGAAAAATCACGTAGTTGAGTTCGATTTTGACATTAAAAAGGAAAATTGGAATAAAACACAAACATACAATAAATCAGAAACATACATGTGCATACAAAGGAATGTCATTGAATATAACACTCTTATCTTTTTCTCATAAAAAAGTAGATTTAAAGCGGCTATTTAGAAAAATAAAAAACATCGAGACCGGGACCGGCTTTTAGCACTGTTTTTACTTCTCGGTCCCACAGGTCCCGGAGTTTTCACATATTATTTTACGAAAGACGACAATAATATTATCAATCAACTATCAGAATGCAGGCATGATATGTCATATCTAAATTAACGAGAAATTGGGGCTAAAATATTCTGATGTATTCTGTTTTTATCGAATAAAAAAATCTGGGACCGAAGACCGGGTTTTAGTCACGGGACCGAGACCGAAGACCGGGACCGAGACCGGGTTAGTCAGTACCCAAAGCATTGCATCTTTCCTCGCCCATTATCGTGCGCAGATAGCTATTTAGGAATCGGAGTGAAGAACTGGCCAGCACGTTCCACAGAACTAGATGTGACGGAAGTCAAAAGCATCAAATGAAATAACTCCGTTTACCTGAACAGGATATAGGGCTCACGGCGGGTGTGACCGGTCGACAGGAGATGCTTACTCCTCCTAGGCACCTGATCCCACCTCTGGTGTGTTCAGGGGTCCGTGTTTGCCCAACTATCTATTTTGTATTGCTTGTAGGAGTTATGAGATTGATCACTGTTCGTTATCTTCACCTTTCATGAATAACTTTCGTTATGTAGTGTTGCAGACAAGGAGTTAGGGGTTCAATCTGGTGGCTCCACATTTGTTTCCAAAGGTAAATGAACATATGTCTGGCATGTCTGCTCCATACTTACATGTAGCTTTAATTTCACTTACTACCGCTTGATTTAGTTGGGACAGGTTAGAAGGTATGAGACACATTGCCTGCACACTCTGTCGAGCCAAACCTGAAAAACGCATATCCAACTGTTGAATTAAAGAATTCAAATATAGATGCTGCGTTTAAAGTACTCCTTTGGAGATGCTGCATGGACGTTAATCCTCCGGGTTTGTCTAGAACACAGTCTCGGAATGGTAATTGTACCACCAGACAATACAGCCATTTGAAATAGCAACAACCACGCTCGCTAGGTGGTGCGTCATGTTCTATTTTTATTTCTACAGGAAAAGTGGGACGAGGTTCCATCCTATTTTTTACGGGCTAGTATGGATAAACCTAGAGCCTACGAATGATGCGAAGTTGATCGTTCGGATCTAAAATAGCTATATTTAGCATATCTCACGTGATTAGGCACATTCCAGAAAATCCCTTCGAGGCAGAGCGAGTATATGTAAACATTTACTTAGTGAAATACGCAACAAAGAGTGAAATATTAATACATTTTATCACACTCACAGACCAGGTCCCCATACCCCTACCAGTGTCAATCTGTGACTGATAGCAGTGCGGTATTTAATTTGATATAGTCTAGAGGAAATTCGAAATATGGTAGTGACATTTCTTCCTCACTGAATTAGCTGGATTTTTAACGTTTAAAGAAAAGTGGGGTATGGACTGGGGGGGGGGGGGGGTTTAAAAATGCTATTTGCCAAATTTTCAACAATATTAATTACAAGGCAAGGCAAAAGGGGTCATAAGCTACAGATGATGCAATTTTCACAGTTTGCAAGTTGCACTGCCACTAGTTACACTTAATTAGTGACTTACTTACAGATAAATAAAGTAACTTACAAATATTTTATTTATTTATTTATCTATCATTTCATTTCATCTTTTTTTAAATATCATGGTTTGTACTTGAAGAGTCATCGCAATAAAGGGACATTAATTATTAGTGTTACAAAAAAATCTGATCATGCAGTTGTTTTAAATTTCTGAATCTTGAAAAAATAAAAATAAATAAATAATAGATTCTGATACCACTCAGCCCCCCGATTGGCCAGAGAGTTCTGCTTCTGTCAGTTCTGATGCAACTAGCTCAGCCCCCAGACTGGCCAGAGAGTCCACTGTTTCGGTAAATTCTGATAATGATGCAACTCAGCCCCCACAGCTCTACCAGAATTTCTCGGAAAAGACGTGCTGATGTTTAATAAATCAGTTTTCCTATTAATTTTACTTTTGCTCCTGTTCATTAGGCTATGGCCCAATCTGATTAAATTTAAGATCGTTGATCCGCTCCGTATTCCTCTTCCTTTCCTGTATCTGTGAAGTCCAGAGTTGAGATATATTCTTTCCAAAACAACTAAGAATGTTCATGGAACAATTTAGTATTAATTGTTTTCCTTTTATGTTGTATGCATTATTTCAAGAAATAACTTTCAGGTCACTTTTTAATGTGAAAAGGAACATTTTCAATTTTTGACAACCTGACGGTAGAGGTGTTTAAGACACTATACCTCATTTTCTGTAAGGAAGTGGAGTAAAAGGAATTCAGAATTGGATTCAGCATACTCAAAATTGGTCATTACACCTGCTTTTTATTGTTTTGGGTAACGGTGTTTCAAGAAATAAAGTTGGGTCACTTTTTGATGCGAAATGAAACATTTTCCGTTTTTGGCAACCTGAGAGTAGGGGTATACCTCATTTTCTATAAGAAATTGGAGTAAAAGGAATCCAGATTTGAAATCAGCATACTCAAAATTGGTAATTGCACCCGATTTTTATTGTTTTGGGTAATTTTTTAAAAAATGGGTGGTGGTTGCTATCATTTGCTCCATTTCCTCAAAAACTTTGTCGAATTCTGATTCATCTGATCTTTTCTACTAATGGTTTCACGGATATCGGAAATCATTCGATGTCCTTGCAAAATGTCCATAGAAGTATCCCCAAAAATTACGGATTGTTTAAAAAGAGGCTATAAATTGTGCATCTGTAATTTTCTGCATTAATCCATAGCCTCTACTACTGCCTTTGCATCTCAACCCCTCTCTCACCCTGATATTGCTTCTAGGCATTTCATTAAAGGTTCATACAGGTCGTGGAAAGTTTGCAGTGTATTGTGTTTTTCTACCCACCTAGTCTCTGAAAAAAACCTTAAACTTTTTTCTGGATTTTCTCTTCAGGCCTGTTTTCATTAACTTCATCGATAGCTCTTTCTAACCTTCTTGTCCGCTTTGGTGAATATTTGAAAAATATCCCCAGCTTTTACAATGTGTCGAGGCATATTTGTACTTCTTTAATGGAACAGCTTTTGCAGAGAGCAAGGTTTAGGTCGTGGCTGCTGCAGTAATGATAGACAGTCAGAGGATACTGTTCCATGAACCGTGCAGCAACTCCTGAATAGTTGCCCGCCATGTTCCCTGCGCCATCCAATGTTTGAGACCTACAGTAATTAGGATCAAGACCAGCTTCATTTAAATGAATGATAATTGAGTCGCATATGGCTTCGCCAGTAACCTCTTCACGATCTATGAATTCAAAAAGTCGTTCAGTAGGTTTACCATTTGTTACATAACGAATAACTAAGCCAAGTTGCCCCCATGCAGTTGCTAGCATCAGTAACTTCATCCCATTGAAATCCAAAATATGACTCTACTTGTTGATTTCATACTTCCTCTACAATTTTCTCCCGAATAAACAAAAGAGTAATTCATTCTGAGAGGTCTCTGATATATAAGATGCATTTTTCTTGCATGACACAAGGTGTTCTTTCAATAATTCATCTCCCGCAGAAGCTCGAAAATCAAGCAGTTCTTTAAAATTCCCCATGTTTGATGAACTGTATCTACCAGTGTCATCATCCCTGTGTCTTCTCCAGGAAATGCCTTGTCTACCACAAAAGATCAGTGTTTTTATTATGGATGGTAATTTTGTTCTATTTCCTTCCTTTCTTTCTTTTCCGGTTGTCCTGATCCTAACATCGATTCTACTATTTGGATCAGTGTACGTTTTCAAAAATGTATGAAGTTGTGTCATTGAAGACAAATGATAATCACAAACAGAATGTTGCTTCAGGTCTTCACGAGCATCCTTCCAATTAAAGTAAGGTTCAGATATTAATTTTGTTGGTCTTCTGTGAGAGGTGTTAGGAAATAGCGCACATCCAAGACCAAACAAAGCATCCTTTGACTCAGAGTATGTGATAAAGTCAAAGGTATTGAACAGCTCTATAGTACAACGGCGATCGTTTGTCCTTATACATGCGAGATGGGAAGTTGTAATTTACGTGCGGCATGCGATTCGTGATGAGTAAAAATTTGATTTCATGTGTGAGTTGTTGTTCGGGTTGATTATTGATATATCTGGCAATATCATTAGAGGGAACATTGCTCATGGAAGAGTTGGATATTTTGAATTGACTAGTACTGGCACTGATAGCAGTGGATATAGGATGTTAGTGATATTTTGAATTGACTAGTACTGACACTGATAGCAGTGGATATAGGATGTTAGTGATATTTGGAATTGACTAGTACTGGCACTGATAGCAGTTGATATAGGATGTTAGTGATGGAAGTAATGGGAGAAGGAAGATTTTCGCTAAAAGTGGAGATACTGGACGCAGAAGGAGATTTACATGTGGTAGATGTGCTAGATTCAAGAAGAGGTTCACCTGTGGTAGATTGCTAGATTCAAGAAGAGGTTCCCTTGTGGCAGATATGCTAGACTCAAAAGGAGGTTAGGTAGTGGCGGAAGCGCTGGACGCAGGAGCATGTTCACTTGAAGAAAGTGTTTCTTTGAAGGAAACACCAGTTATTTCAAATTGCAAGTCATTAGTAGATAATGACTGTCATTTCACGGACATAGATAATGAAATTTTCAGAGTTAGCTAACTATAGTACCACAGCTTTTCCGTCAAGAAAGCACATACCCTTATTTTCCTGCGGTGTGAATCCATAACTGAATTGCTTGTTTTCATACTTTACCCCTATTGTTGACCCCGGTAAATTTCCAACTTTTAAGAAAAAATTGGTCTCTTTTAAAACCTTGCTTACAACTGATTCTAATGTTAAGGTGAGTGCATCTTTATTGTCCTGTCTGTAAAACAGTCCAACTTTTAGGGTTCCCATTGTTGTTATGATCGTTCTGTGATGATTAACGGTCGGGCTCGGAAAAGTCGGGCTCGGGATGTATCTAGCTATTACGTAAACCGGGCTTTATTGCTGTGCATTACGAAAGCGTCCGAGGGTAGTTCGAGTGCACATCAGTACATAAGGCGGTGATGAGCGATATTTCGCCAGTTCATTGTCGGAGCTCAAAGGAGTAAGATCGCAGCAGAAGCGGTAAGGCGAGAATAAATTCAACCCTGGTTATTTTTAGTATACGGTGGCTAGTATACTGATTTTAGGGTGTTATACAGTGAATTAAAACTGTTTGTTATATTTAGATATAATTGTAGTTAAGTTCTGTCTGGGTATAAGACAGATCTGGAGATACATCCGAGACCCGTACTTGTATAGGATACATACCTGTCCCGAGGATACATACCTGCCCTGACACAGACCATATGCCTAATTAGATTTGTTTGCTCTTATATTAGGGTTAGATAATCCTAAGATTTATCTGTATATATTGACTCGTTCTTATTCACATCATCATTTTTCGTAATTATTGCTGATTGCCATTTTTCTATATATACAATCATTTATCGATCATTGTCTTGATCTATCCAAATTTACGGACCCAAACACGTTACATAAATTGGTGGCAGCTGCGAGATTTGGGTTAGGTCGTTTTGATAGGGTTATAATAAATTTGTTTCTATCACAATGTCTGGTCTACGGGCTGACATATCATACATAGATCGAGAAATAGAAAATCTCAGTAGGGAGATAGATGAATCTTTGCGACTTTTAGGTATGCAGGAAAGTATCTCTGGCAGCTCAAGGCCAAGACAAATAACAAGGACGAGTACACCGTTTATAGGTAGACCGGATAGGGCTCTTGGTGATGTTAGCCTGAATCACGGGGATGTAAACGGAGGACAGAACCCTGCACACAGCACAAGGATAGATGCAAACCAAAATCAGGCGAGATCAAAGCCAAGGAACTTTATTAAACCTGCTACTTATGACGGTTCAGGCATGTGGAACGACTATCTATCTCATTTTGAGTCTGTGTGTCTGCTAAACGAATGGACCGAGACAGAGAAGGGGTTATATTTAGCTTCATCTCTTAGAGGGCTAACTCAAGGTGTGTTGGGTAATCAGCCTAGGGATGAGAGACAAAACTACGCAAAACTGGTCAAGGCTTTGCAGGATAGGTTTGCTCCCTTAAACCAGACAGAGCTATATAGGACTCAGCTTAGAGAAAGGAGACAGAGACCTTCAGAGAGTTTACCGGAGATGGGCCAAGATATAAGGAGGCTTGTGAATCTAGCCTATCCTACGGCTCCAGACGATGTTCGTGAGATCCTTGCCACAGAACAGTTTCTAGATGGACTGCATAACGCGGAGATGCGTCTGAAAGTAAAACAGGCCAGACCTAACAGTCTAAACGACGCTATACAGAGAACCGTTGAACTTGAAGCATTTTACAGAGCCGAGAGCCGTCGCACTGAAAGTGTGAGAAGCGTAGATCAAGAGTCTGATCACGGTTCAAAGATTGATAAATTCATAGAGACGATGGAGAAAAATATGGGATATCTCCAAAGGGAAATGAAGGACATGAAACAATGGAAGTTTCAAATGCAAACAAAGGGACGCGATGCAAGGCAGGCCAAAGATAAAAGTAGGAATAATTATGGAAGCAGTGTACGAAAGTGTTACAGGTGCGGATCTGACAAACACTTAAAAAGAGATTGTCCCGAATTTAACCCGACCCATCAGTCAGGTTATAAACAGAAGAAAATGAATACAACTGGACATAAGCCAAGTGATCGGGCTCAAGGTAACGAACCCAAATCTGGAGAGGAACACTCGAGGACCATCCATTCTATCAAGGAGTCAGGAGTTTATGTGACTGCCAAAATAAATGAGATGGATGCGTACTTACTCATTGATACAGGTGCTACTGTTTCCTTGCTATCAAAGGTATGCTATGGGAACATACACGGGAAAGACATGTGCTCATTGAAAAAGGTTGACAGAAATGTACTGTCCGCCAATGGGTCCTCTGTAGGGATATATGGTAAAACATCGATCAGTCTTGTGCTGGATGGGAAAACTCTTCAACAAGAAATGATCGTGGCTGATATATCTGTGGACGGAATTCTTGGTTTAGATTTCCTCGTCAAGCATGAGGCCATTATAAACATGCGTACACACAAAGTTGCCATATCTGGGATAGAACACCCTATTCAGTTGGAAGGCACCGCACATGAGTACAAGATTGCACTAGTCAACAGGGTTGTAATACCCCCCCCCCCAGGTCTGAAGTAATGACTGAGGGCAAGATCTGTGCAGGGCCAGATGGGGGATTCCCTGTGAAAATTGGACTGGTGGAGCCATCTGAAAAGTTCTTAAAATCAGATTCTGCTATGTTGGCTAGGTCTTTGATACGACGCCAAGAAAGAGTACCACTCCACCTGATGAATCTGTCATCTTCTAACAAGACTTTTCAGCCAGGAACTGTGGTTGGTAAGTTGTCCCCAATCAGTGAGATGGTAGCAGTGTCATGTACGAAGAAAGCTGCAAATAGTACGCAGGAAATGCCAAAGCATATACAGGAGCTGTTTGATAGCAGCACTAAGAATCTTGGATGTCATGAAAAAGACATGGCCAGAGATTTACTTATCAGGTATTCAGATCTGTTTTCTGTGACTGATGAGGATGTTGGTCGAACCTCAATAGTTCAACACAAGATCGATACCGGGACTCAACCAGCTATCAAACAGGCACCAAGGCGCCTTCCATTTCATATGCAAAAAGAGGTCGAAGAACATGTGTCTGACATGTTGAAAAGAGGTATTATTGAACCTTCTCAGAGTGCCTGGTCATCAGCAATCGTCTTAGTAAAAAAGGACGGATCCAAAAGGTTCTGTGTAGACTATAGGCGGTTAAATAGTGTCACTACCAAAGACGCCTATCCCCTATCTCGTATCGATGAATCACTCAATCAGTTGAATGGTGCAAAGTGGTTCAGTACCCTCGACCTTAACGCTGGATACTGGCAGGTTGAGCTAGACCAAAACGACAAGCCTAAGACAGCATTTGTGACCCGGAAAGGTTTGTATGAGTTCAATGTAATGCCATTCTGGCTCTGCAATGCCCCGGCAACATTCGAACGTCTTATGGAGACGGTGTTGTCAGGTTTACAGTGGCAAGTATGCCTCATCTATTTAGATGATGTTATTGTGTATGGGAAAACCTATGAAGAAATGTTACAAAGCCTAGAATTGGTCTTTGAAAAGTTAAGAGAAGCTGGTTTGAAGATGAAGGCCAGGAAATGCACGCTGTTTGCAAAACACGTCAAATACCTGGGGCATGTTATATCTGAAAAGGGGGTCGAGACGGATGCGGAGAAGGTTGAAGCCGTTAAAAAATGGCCAGAGCCAGTGAACAAAACGCAAGTAAGGTCCTTCATTGGCCTCTGCAGCTATTATAGGAAATTCATAGCAAACTTTGCCGATATAGCTCGTCCATTACATCGATTGACTGAAGCATCGGTTGTTTTCAAATGGACAAATGAATGCCAGATAGCTTTTGATGCGTTGAAAGCAAAACTAACATCAGCACCTATCCTCACGCATCCCGATTTCAGCAAACCATTTATCCTTGATACGGATGCGAGCCAAAATGCGATCGGCTCAACCCTTTCACAGGTTCAAAATGGACAGGAGAGGGTAGTAGCGTATGCCAGTAAGGTTCTCAGCAAGTCTGAGAGAAGATACTGCGTGACGAGGAAGGAACTCTTTGCAGTAGTTACGTTTATAAAACGTTTCAGGCATTTCTTGTACGGACGCAAGTTTCTTGTGAGGACGGATCACAGTTCCCTTCGGTGGTTGCTTAGATTTAAGGACCCTGAAGGGCAGTTAGCTCGATGGCTTGAGGTGATTTCGGCATATGATATGGAAATCGAGCATCGAGCTGGGCGACTGCATGGAATTGCAAATGGGCTAAGTAGAATTCCCTGCACACAATGTGGATATTTTGACGACTGGGAGAAACCAGATGTGCATGAGGACTATACAAGAACATTGAACCAGGAGGCTAAAGACGTGGGTACTGCTGAATCAAGCAGTCTAGTAGAAATGCAGGATGAAAGTCGGGATATAAGACTTGTAAAGGATTGGATGGAGGAAGGGAAGCGTCCAGAGTACATTGAAGTTACTGCTGAAAGTTACATGGTCAAGTCACTGTGGACGCAGTGGAGTAGATTGGCGCTGAAGGATGAATTGCTGTGTCGCATGTGGGAAGTTGAAGGGAGCAACAATACGGCATATCAAATTGTTATGCCGCTCTCACAGCGAAGATTTATCTTGCAGCAGATGCACGATTCAAAGACATCTGGTCATCTAGAAGTGACCAAGACATTGAACAAGATTCGGCAGAATTATTACTGGCCGGGTCTGCAAAGTGATGTTAGAAGTTATGTTGCTGGATGCGACCAATGTGCACGAAGGAAAGCTCCACTTAAGACAAAGAGAGGTCCAATGCAACCTTTACAAGTTGGTTACCCAATGGAGAGAATAGCAACATATATCCTTGGGGAATTCCCAGTCACAGATAAAGGGAATCGCTACATACTGGTAGTGTCGGATTACTTCACCAAATGGACAGAGGCCTTTCCAATGCCTAACATGGAGGCTCAAACTGTAGCAAGACTAATTGTAGAGGAAGTAATATGTAGGTTTGGAGTCCCTGTCTCCATACATTCCGACCAAGGCCGCCAGTATGAGAGTCTTTTATTCCAGGAGGTATGCAAACATTTGCAAATCCGAAAAACAAGAACCACACCATACCATCCTCAGTCTGATGGTATGGTAGAACGGTTCAACAAGACCTTAACTACAATGCTAAGTAATTATGTCGATGATAATCATCGGGATTGGGATGAAAGCATACCCTTTGTAATGATGGCATACAGTGCATCGCAGCATGAATCAACGGGATTCACCCCAAACATGCTTATGTTGGGTAGGGAATCTACCACCCCGTTGGATATTATATATGATATGCCTTCATCCTGGAAACAGGTCCCAAAGCATATCTGGGTCTGGATTCTGCTCGATCGGATGGAACGGGTCCACCACTTGGTTAGACGACATTCAGAGGGAGCAATTCTTCGGCAAAAGCATTATCACGACATGAAGATGTCCTATGAGCAATTCATTGCTGGGGACTCGGTGTATGTATATTTCCCCCAAAGGAAAACCGGTTGCTCTCCCAAGTTGACATCGTATTGGCGAGGACCATTCCAGGTCCTGGCAAAAGTCTCCGAAGTCCTATACAAGGTCAACTGTGGACGCAACGGAAAGGAACAAGTAGTTCATTGCGAAAGGATGAAAGCTTGTAAGGCTCAAGTTCTCAGAGGCGAGGGTACCGAGCAAGGGTTCAGTGACCCTCCAAATATTGATATAGATATCGAAGAACAGGATCATGACTTTAGATCATCCAACAAAAATGTTGAAGTAACAGACGAGTTGGTTGCTGAGAACCGACCAAAACGCGAAAGGCGTACTCCTACTTGGCTACATGATTATGTTCAGGACTAGAACCTGAGTTTCATTTGTATATATGTATAAATTCTATATCCCAGAGTATGTCTATCCTATGATAGGACCAGTAGTCCTGCTATTGTTTGTTTGCATCAAGAAGGCTGAAATCATTTGTATAAGGTTGTTGTGTTTTACATATTTTTCAGAATGACAATGGTGAACACAAAGGTGACCCCCAAGAAACTGAAGGAGATTTGTCCAGTGTGCTTTAAGGAAGTGGAAGGGAAGGATGCCTGGACAGCCCATGTAGTAAAGTGTGCCAGCAGCATGTTAGTGTGCGAAAGATGTCATGTTCCTTTAAGAAGAAAGAATATCTAGCAAAACACATGAGGTTGAAGCATGCGGAGATCGATACGTCCAAAGAGACAGAGAAAGAGATTCCAGGACCCAGTTGTTCACCGCAGGATGATAGTGACAGTGGGAGTGACTGGGATGAAGATCCAGAGGTTCAATTGGAGTAGACGTCCAAAGAAAAAGAACCCCCAGCAGATAAGGCTGATACAATTGACCTGTTGACTGGACGTACGTACAGAAAACGAACTTCCCCTAGTCCTGTTCAAGCTCCTAGAAAAGTGGTCTGTAGAACCGCAGTGTATCCTGCCCAGGGTGGCGTGGCAGTTGCGACACAGACTGATGCTGGTGTCGGAAGTACAGTGGATAAAAGTACCCAGACAGCTGGCTACCGAAAGCGAGTTAAAGAGGTTACCATCACCAAGTACCATGAGAATGACAGAAGTGTCGAGAACATTGTAGAGAGAGAGGAGTTTTGTAATATGTAGTAAGATTGACTGTTGGAAGCTTAATGCGGTAATGTTCAGACAGATAGTCTTTGATTATAATGTTGACCTTAACTTCTTTATCATTAAGATATGTATGTATATCAAAAGTGTTCATAACTTGAATTGACAATTTCATTTGTTAAAGATATGTTCATCATTTCTTCATTGTTTCCATATCTCATGATTTCTTCTCATTAAATCATTTATCATTAGCCCTTTATAGTTTTATCATGCGAGGACGCATGAGGAATAGAGGCGTGGGTAATGTGATGATTAACGGTCGGGCTCGGAAAAGTCGGGCTCGGGATGTATCTAGCTATTACGTAAACCGGGCTTTATTGCTGTGCATTACGAAAGCGTCCGAGGGTAGTTCGAGTGCACATCAGTATATAAGGCGGTGATGAGCGATATTTCGCCAGTTCATTGTCGGAGCTCAAAGGAGTAAGATCGCAGAAGAAGCGGTAAGGCGAGAATAAATTCAACCCTGGTTATTTTTAGTATACAGTGGCTAGTATACTGATTTTAGGGTGTTATACAGTGAATTAAAACTGTTTGTTATATTTAGATATAATTGTAGTTAAGTTCTGTCTGGGTATAAGACAGATCTGGAGATACATCCGAGACCCGTACTTGTATAGGATACATACCTGTCCCGAGGATACATACCTGCCCTGACACAGACCATATGCCTAATTAGATTTGTTTGCTCTTATATTAGGGATAGATAATCCTAAGATTTATCTGTATATATTGACTCGTTCTTATTCACATCATTTTTCGTAATTATTGCTGATTGTCATTTTTCTATATATACAATCATTTATCGATCATTGTCTTGATCTATCCAAATTTACGGACCCAAACACGTTACAGTTCTACTCCTCCCTACAGTTCTGGGATAAGCATATAACCACCATGACGAGAGCGATGTCGATACCGAGAAGTTCCTAACTCTAAGAGACGATCGACATCGGCTGTATTTTGAGGTGTAATAGTACAAAAAGTTCACTTATTGGGCTTATATAACACCACTAAATACATCACATTCGCAGTGGCGGATTTAAGGGGGGGGGGGCGCCCCGCAAGCCCCGTCCACCCCAACCCACCACCCCTAAAATTTTCAAATTTAAGGTAAATCGTGGTATCTTGTTTAGAAAAATTTAAGAAACGATAAAAGAAGCAATAATTTCTAACACTCCCGGAAAAATAGATGACAAAATCTTTGATTTCTTGAATTACTTTATTGGGAGAACTTACGTTTTTCCAAAAAGCCTTAAAATTTACGTCAGTTTACTAATTTCACCTTATTAAAAATGATAGAAAATAGTACAAATAGGAGACATATTTCAAGCCCTATAAAATCTGTAAAATCCATGGGCTTACAGGGGCTTCGTCCTGGACCCACTGGGGCCCCCCAGACCCCCTGCCTCATAAAATGGCGCCCACCGTAACCGAAATTCCTGGACCCGCCCCTGATTCGTGTGTAATTACGTCCAACTAATCCAACTCCATCACCAGAGCCCTCTACAATATGGCAATATTTTTTTGTCCCCGTTTCTCAAACTTGTAAACAGAGAAAACAAATTTTAAGATTTGAAATTGTATTCTAAGAAAAGTGTCAACAACAGAAATAAATAACGATTTTTATTTACATGTGATAATGTCGCGCTAACACTATCTCCGACGTGTAGTGCATTAGGGCAATTCTAGACGAAAATTTGAATATTTTAGCCACCTTATCAAATATGGTATATCATCTTTAACCCTTGACATAGACCTTAAAAGTGGCTGTCAGGTGAAAATAAGCATGTTTGCGCTACAACGCATCCGAATCGAAGTGATAGCGCATGAAAGAGAAAGTGCTTACTGATTTCACATAAAATATGAGAGATATAATAAATAGATTACATATTAATTTATTGTTATTTGTTTTTGACATATTCTTGATGTTGAGCATGGAGAAAAAATAACGTCACAATCACATTCGTTTTTCCCGAAAGTGAGGGAGTTAGGGACTTTATGTATTTTGACATTCACGTTTTAGAATCAATTATTATAAATATGATTTGATTTTCCATCTTTTTATAGTACGCACTGATTTGTAACCTAAACCTGAACTTTGAAAATTTATGGGGGGGGGGGGGGGATGTGCCCTCTAAATCCGCCAGTATGCGCACACTCGCGAACAACCCCGTTACTGTATCCCTCTCACACTGAATTAAGAGGGATGTACATATATGTACCTGTAGCTCAATATATTTCAGTGCATCAATTACAGGGGGCTCTTATCCGCTCTGGCCTGGAGGTTATAAAACTTTTATGAGCACATTTTCATACTCAAACTCAAACTCCATGCTCTAAATCGTACTCATACTTAAAAAGTGAAAGTTGTAAATCTTTTATAAAATCATTCTCATACTCAAATGGAGTACATGCTCAATATTTTTGGAGTATGTTTCGAAGTTTGCTCAGAGTTCTGCTCAAAACAAAGATGGCTGAGTTTGATTGTGAGTATGGTAAAAGTGTTAAACCTCCAGGCCTGTCCTCTGTCACACATACATGTATTTATTGTGTGATAGAGAACAGAACGGATATTAGGCCTCTGTGCATTAGTACAGCAACTTAGTGGTAAGTAATATTGGTATGACTTCGAAAATTATTAGTCTAATCATGTATTTCCCCGTAATTTTGTGTCATACATGATTGTATACTTATATGGAGCGCCAAATTAACATAAACTCAAATAATTGAAGATATCTTCAATTATTTAAAGATATCATCAATTCATTTGATGCGCGCAACAATTGAATTAAAGATCTCTTCAAATAATTAATGATATCTTCAATTCCGAATTATTGCGCTCATTAATTGAATTGATGATAACATTAATTCTTCAGCTGAATTGATGCGCGCTTTAATTGAATTAATGATCTCTTCAAATGAATTAATGATATCAACAATTGAATTGATGCGCGCTACAATTCAATTGAAGAGAGCAATAATTGATATAATGCGCGCATTAAATCAATTGTTGAGAGCAATAATTGAATTGTTGCTCTCTTCAATTGAATTAATGGTATCTTTAATTGAATTGGTGCTCTCTTTAAAAGAATTGATGCGCGCATTAATTCCTTATACAAAAGCACTGTAAATGAATTAAAGATATATTCAATTGAATTAAAGAGATCATCAAATTATTTATACCGAGCTATCAATTAATTATTGCGAGCAATATTTCTACTAAATTGATGCTCTCATCAAATGAATTGAAGAGAGCAATAATTGAATTAATTCGCGCATCAAATCTATTATTGCTTTCATTAATTGAATTAATGCGCGCATCAATTGAATTGAAGAGAGCAATAATTGAGTTAATGCGCGCATTAATTCAATTGATGAGAGCAATAATTGAATTGAAGCGCGCATTATTTCATTTGATGAGAACAATAATTGATTTAATGCGCGCATTAATTCAATTAAAGAGAGCAATAATAGAATTGATGATATCTTCAAATAATTAAAGATATCTTATTTGAGTTTATGTTAATTTGGCGCTCCATATACATGTACTAACATATTTGGTGAAATCGAATAAATAGATTTTTCGAACTTTTTGTCTCGTTACCATGGTAACCACGTTATATTGCATTCAAAGGGTAATTTTATTCATAGTACGGAGTTGTATCACTGTGTAAATTGTTGATGAAATTGTTTTGTCATGAAGTTAATGATCCCTAAGTATTCATACTGATCAACGCACACATTTATAAACGTGTTGAGCAAACACAACTGAAGTTCCGTTCTGTAACACACTGAACCCTATCCAGTAACGATACCGTATAAGTACAATTTGTTTGTGAAATCTAGTCGATGAGGAAAATGTTTATTTCCGTGTTGAACTACAAGGTAAACACAAGGAAAATAAATTTATGTTGTGTCGAGAAAAAATTGTGCGTCCGTAAATTACACATCAAAACTGTATTCTGATTTTCAAGTAAGTTAAATTTGCTGTCAGCGAAACCACTCTCAAGATATCTGTTTTGTCAATCGTCCCCAAGGATCTATATGCAACAACAGGAAACCGACCAGCATGCTGCAAGGAAGATCATGGTAATTTTCAGATTTACAGTCACAGTTTACAAACGGAACTTGTAAAATATGTATGTCTTTGCTGAGTTTATCTTGATTTGGAACAAAAGTCTGTTCACATCTCTCTCTCTCTCTCTCTCTCTCTCTCTCTCTCTCTCTCTCTCTCTTGTAGTAATGAATGGGAATAATGTGAGCTTGAATTTATGAATATTGACCCCATGATGGGGCGGATCCAGAATTTTACTAGGAGGGGGGGGGGGTCTACCATTAATTTTGGTTTTCAAAAGGGGGGGGGGGGTCCACCCTCAAATGCGTTATTTCATACCTTTTTAAAGCAAAATTTTCTGGCGATGGGGTGGGGGGTTCTGACCCCCGGACCCCCCCTCCCCATCTGGATTTGCCACTGCCTTGTATTAAAGGTCAAGCGCCCACTCCTCCTCTCTCCTCCCTGCACGATATAAGATCGATCTTGAAGCCTGGGCAAGAAATATATTTTAGGTGAATAGGTAGGATGTTCCAACACTGGCCCTTCTCCTTCGTTTAGGAATTTGAAGTTTTGTGTAAAAAAATAAAAATAAAAAAATAATAATAATAAAATCATTTTTTTGGTTTTGTTTTATATTGCTTGTTAAAGAACTTTAAAAAAGTCATCTGCTCCTCCGACTGTCCCCAACCACAGGAATGTAAATTTGAATATCTTTGCCCTTTGAAAAACGATAGAGTATTTTTTTTCTTCTTCTGTTCGTTGATACTATGTACCTGTGACATAACATGTTATATTTAATTTGTTTAAAAAGTAATTAATTCTTTTACAATCTTATCTAAAGTGTATCCCCCCCCCCCTCTCTTGAACTCTTAAAATTAAAAGAGATTGGAAGTCGGTTAGCGAAACGGTTTCATACTTTACAGTGAACTTCCGGTTTTCATTAAAATGGCGACGAAGTTTGACTTCCTCGTTTCACGCTTCAGAGCAATTTCATCAGGCAAATAATTGGGATGGCATGTGGCTATAGTATGTGTTTTAAAGGTTGTGGTATATTTTTCGATTTGAGATTTTAAAGTATTTACCTAGATTTGACTGGTGTAAAATGTGGAGGAAATTCCAATTGTTTATTTGTTTACACTTCTTGTTTTAGGTGTCAAACCAAAAAACATTTCGGTATAAGTTTAGAGGGAAAAAAATTGAATCATAGAATAAATATTGTAAATCTTGATAAATATAGGCCTATGAGTTGGTGATTAAAACGCAATGCCTCTTATTGTTAAAGCAGGATATAAAGTGATAAACAGCTGATAAATGCATCATATGCAATGCAGTGTTGATAAATGGTAGCGAAAAGCTGTGCCAAGTTAAGACATTTGTTGAAATGATATTTTAGTGTGATTTATCATGTATTTATCACTGAAATAATACTGTTTACTTGGATATATTAGAATATCATAATAATATGTTTTACGGCGTGACCATGTTTGAGGGCGAAGCAAAAAAGTTTTCACATTAGTATCTATATCCAAAACAGGACAAAAACAACCCGAAGTTAGCACGCGGACGGAGCTGTATCAAAGCATCCTAATTTTTGGACATTTGATCCACCTATATATTGAACGCGGGAACTATAACGCAATTGATGTAAACAGTACATTGTGACGTCATATTCAGCGTCATTATTTAGCAAATTTACAAACAAAGCGTTTGAGCCACAACAAAAAACATGGCGTTAATCGTGGAGTGATTATATATGATTAAGAAAATAAGATTTACATGCTTTTACGGATTTTATGTGTAACATCTCAGAACGACGTGAACTAGGGTAGACGAGATTCAAAATGGAGGAATACATGTCCACGCGCTAATATTCGAATCGACGCCATTGGTACCAAACTTTTCAAGTTCCATAGGTATGGTTTAATTTTTCATTATTTTCCTTTTAAACATGTATATACGTGTTACCTATAGGGAGAGCTCCGCTCTCACGGCCCTTCGGGTCGTGAGAGGGCTTCGCCCTCTATTACTGAAATTAGTTTTGAAACACGCGTTGCAGACATGCTATTAAATAATTTTATCAACTTCGATTCTAATTATACGGTCCATGGAATTAGCTGAATACAATTAAATCACCCACAAGCAAGGTGTTCATTCATACTTATATATATGTATATTCCCAAAGTTTTGTTCGTATTGATAGAAAATTGAATGAAATATGGCTAATTTTCATCACCATGTGGAAATATGCTCCAAATGCTATTGTAGCTGTCAGAGGGGTTTGATCGCTGGTGGCCAGTTAGTTCAGGTGGTAGAGCACCTGATAGGAGATTCAGGGGACGTGGGTTCGAATCCTGGTCTGGTCTGCTCAATTTTCTCCCTTTCTGTTACATTTGATGGGGAACATAGATTTACCCCAAAACACCCAAGAATACCCAAAAACACCCCTAAACACCCAAAAATATCATAGAACAGCACAGTAAATAACCAATATCGTTCATATATTAAAGAAAAATTGATTTTTTTAGTAAAAATTTTAACCAATAAATAATTTAACCAATAGCATTTGGTGTAAAACAAACAATTTCAATATGAATATTTCGTTAAATGATCAAAACAGTAAATTATTTGATGCCGCCGATTGCACAATCATGAGTCTTCTTTACTTTCGAATTATGTTTATTTTACAATCTACTCATATCTGCTTTGCAATGGTCTCCAGTAATTAAAGTTTAATTGCTTTCCTTTGATGTAATAATTTAGCCTATAATATCAATCATTGATTAAATATGAATTTTCATTTATTTATTTTTTAAATATCAGTTAATATCTAATTTTTTTTTTATTTTTTTTTTTTAGATTTCATTTAAATATAAAATATACATTTATATGTCATGTGACTCTGATGAGCAGGGAAAATTAACCGAGTTATCGATCTTAAAATATTGATACCATTTCAAATAATATACAGCGAAATTGTTCAGTTTTCTGCGTAAATAACGTAGTTTTAACCAATATTTTATTTTAAATTGTGTTTTGGGTCTTTTCATTGTGTTTTGGGGTGTTCTTGGGTATTTTTGGGTGTTTTGGGGTAAATCTACGAGCCGCATTTGATGCCATAATATTAGACTTGCCCCTGGAATTGACAGGTGAAAATGCGAGCCAGAGGTTAAAGAGCCTCGGTTAATGTCTTCAAGTGTGAAGTGAAGACAGTTAAGGAGGGAGGAATGAAGCGATAAGCCTGGTTTGATTGCGGGTGGCCAATTATCTCAGTTGGTAGAGCACCTGACTGGAAATTCAGGGGGCCCGGGTTCGAATCCCTGTCTGGTCCGTTACATTTTCTCCCTTCCTGTTGCACTATTTATAGCAACTTTATTGGACATATCATATTTTGTTCTATAACTTCTATTTCAATCATAATTTTAGTGTAATGGTGAAATACACTTTTTTCTCATCTTCAATTTCTGGTTACAATGTGAATAAATTTTCTGAAATGATGTATAACATAACCGTCTAAAACAGCATTCTGCAAGGCCAACATGGCTGCCAATGACTTCGAGAAATGCAATCTGGGATATAAGATGTAAGACTTAGTCATAAATCATTCAATTTTCTATCAATATTAATAAAATTTTGGAAATGTATGTATTTTAGTATCATTTAACATCCTGTAGATGTTTTTTTCTTCTTTGTTGTTACATTGGTGTTTTCGGTACTTACCATGGTGTTTTCAGTAATTACCCAGTATTTTTGGTGCTTCTGCGAATTCCATGGACCCCAAATTATACAAACCATATACATTATGCAATGCATATTACTCCAGTCCATAACTTTTGCAGGCAAAGGACCTAGAAATCTTCCATAGGTTTCATGTTGTTTATCTAATATGACATCAGAATTTGCATTATTATTCCCAAATTCTTGAAGATGTAAAGAATATCCTTTGGTATCATAAGCACCTCAACCTCTAGTCTAATTTGTCTTGTTATAGGTTTAAAGAGCATTGATGGATCTTAATAGATTACCTATATAAACTTTTTAAATCATGGAATTGAGCAGTTTAGATATTACCTGTTGAATATCCATAACAATATCACAGTCTTTTACTCAATGGATAAAAATATGGTATGTATGGATAAAGTTAAGCTTTGCTTGCACAATTTAAATAGAAAATTCAACACCACTCCATATGTCATCACACTGCAAATTATCAGGGCCAAATTATGCCATTCATGAACCTACCTATTTAGTCTTTGCATGAAATTAAATCAGAATCAGTTTTTGTTATTTCATCTTACTTGTTAGGAATATGGGATCGAGCCCCAGGTACAAAATCTTGTTTGTGTGACTCTATAGTCTTGTCTAGGTACCCTGGCTGTGTGTGACTGCATAGTCTTGTCTAGGTACCCTGGCTGTGTGTGACTGCATATTCTCTCATATATACGTATGTAAGATACAGATATTCTATGAAAGAAAGGTATGTAAGATATTTCTATCTTTCATATCACGTGATGTTTATCTTACATATCCCGTGACGTCATAATCAATACACAACTAGCTTGTAACTTGCCTCGCCTCGATTGACAAACACTAGCGTCTGCAAAGCTCTTGTACAAAAAATGACAGATTGTAATGTCCGTGATCATCTCCTGGTGTATGTGACCGGACACAAATATACACATTCCTTGAACAATTACTGCACACTCAACAACAGTCACAAATTCCTCGTACACCTATGTCATCCGGTGCATTATGCCAGTTCACAGAAACCCAGCCCACACGGTCTATTAGTTCTAGGCCTACCTCCACATTCACTCTGTCAACGTCTACTGTCCGTGTCTCAGGTGAAATAAGTGCCTTCAATGTCCATGAGACTCGAGTCCTTGCACGCGTGGAAAACGAAAGTCTAGCCATGCCCATATCCACCAACAAAAACCACTTGGAATCTCTCTTCACACACTCGTCATTAAATAACTGCTCAATTAATATCAATATCAATGCTCCTCTAAGAAAAAAAAACCGTGCAGTTGTGGCTTCATATTCTGATTAGGTCTGTCAAAATGTTTCGCGCCGATGGACTGTCGAGTTACGTCACGCATCACCCTGATTATTGATTTATTCAAAGAGGAATAACTCTAATACAATTCACTTATACGCTCGTGGGCCGATTTTTTGTCGGCAACGTAGTTGCCAAAATGAGGGTCGTAGAATTCGATTCTGGTGTTATTTTTAATGTACAGCAAAAAATTAATTAATTGGAAAATTCTCAGAATGGCGTCGCTGGGCACAAAGAAAACGGAAAACTCTAGAAATATGAGAGAGAAATACTCTCTTATGAGTTGCCATGAAATATTAAGGTGATTCCACCCTCGGGGTTGCCAAAAAGCCGTAAAACCCTCGGCAAAGCCTCGGGTTTCACAGCTTTTTTGCAACCCTCGGGTGGAATCACTTTATATTTCATGGCTACTCATAAGAGAGTCTTATATTCTTGTCCAGGTACCCTGGCTGTGTGTGACTGCATAGTCTTGTATAGGTACCCTGGCTGTGTGTGACTGCATAGTCTTGTCCAGGTAACCTGACTGTGTGTCTTTGACTGCATAGTCTTGTCTAGGTAGTCTGGCTGTGTGATGGGTGAAAACGAGTTTAACAAGTGAAAACCTGGAAAAAATAGACGATAACTACGATTTTGTCAAAAGTTCAACTTGTCATCATAATGTAATAAGAAACCTAATTCACCAATATTTTCCAATCTATTCGGAATTATGCTTTGTTTCTGATGATTTACAATTATAAGTATGATATAGGCATATCAATTTTGACCCAAGTTTTCAAATATAATTGAAACAAATTTATGGCAAATCATAAAAGTTGCTTGAGAGCCATTTACTCTGATTTCATAGCATATCATATCATCTACGTTCAGTAGAATTTGTCTTAGCATAGTACATGTATATAAATCTTGTTACACACTCTACAAATTACATTCACCATGTTTATATGTCAAAAGATACATGTAAGCATGGGAATACTGGGGAATACTGGAACCCCACTCCTCTTGACACCTTGTGGAGTACTTATACACTCATCATGCAGAGCCATTCAGGTTGATAGTGTGAACTGGGAATTGTATTTATTTGAAAATCGTATGTTAAACCATTTTCCTTATTTTTTCAAGGATATTAACATGCCATACCAAGACAAACAGGGGAGAACGTGTGGATTTCTGAATATCCTAGAGAAGGAGTCCTCCACAAGCTCCAAACGGAGATACTTCATACTGGAGCCACATGAGGAGTCGCTCAAGTTCTACATCGACAATCCTAATGTAATAATCATTACTACCTCACAATCCTAATGTAATAATCATTACTACCTCACAATCCTAATGTAATAATCATTACTACCTCACAATCCTAATGTAATAATCATTACTACCTCACAATCCTAATGTAATAATTATTACTACCTCACAATCCTAATGTAATAATCATTACTACCTCACAATCCTAATGTAATAATCATAACTACATCACAATACTAATATAATAATCATTACTACCTCACAATCCTAATGTAATAATCATTACTACATCACAATCCTAATATAATAATCATTACTACATCACAATCCTAATATAATAATCATTACTACATCACAATCCTAATGTAATAATCATTACTACCTCACAATCCTAATGTATTAATTATTACTACCTCACAATCCTAATGTAATAATAATTACTACCTCACAATCCTAATGTAATAATCATTACTACCTCACAATCCTAATGTAATAATCATTACTACATCACAATGCTAATGTAATAATAATTACTACCTCACAATCCTAATGTAATAATAATTACTACCTCACAATCCTAATGTAATAATCATTACTACATCACAATCCTAATGTAATAATCATTACTACACAATCCAAATGTAATAATAATTACTACATCACAATCCTAATATAATAATCATTATTCATCACAATCCTAATGTAATAATCATTACTACATCACAATCCTAATGTAATAATCATTACTACATCACAATACTAATGTAATAATTATTACTACCTCACAATCCTAATGTAATAATCATTACTACCTCACAATCCTAATGTAATAATCATAACTACATCACAATACTAATATAATAATCATTACTACCTCACAATCCTAATGTAATAATCATTACAACATCACAATCCTAATATAATAATCATTACTACATCACAATCCTAATGTAATAATAATTACTACATCACAATCCTAATATAATAATAATTACTACCTCACAATCCTAATGTAATAATAATTACTACATCACAATCCTAATATAATAATAATTACTACATCACAATTCTTATGTAATAATAATTACTACATCACAATACTAATATAATAATCATTACTACATCACAATCCTAATGTAATAATAATTACTACCTCACAATCCTAATGTAATAATAATTACTACCTCACAATCCTAATGTAATAATCATTACTACATCACAATCCTAATGTAATAATCATTACTACACAATCCTAATGTAATAATAATTACTACATCACAATCCTAATATAATAATCATTATTCATCACAATCCTAATGTAATAATCATTACTACATCACAATCCTAATGTAATAATAATTACTACATCACAATCCTAATATAATAATAATTACTACCTCACAATCCTAATATAATAATAATTACTACCTCACAATCCTAATGTAATAATCAGTACTACATCACAATCCTA
This sequence comes from Ostrea edulis, assembly GCF_947568905.1. Classification (NCBI taxonomy): domain Eukaryota; kingdom Metazoa; phylum Mollusca; class Bivalvia; order Ostreida; family Ostreidae; genus Ostrea; species Ostrea edulis. The sequence continues at coordinate 54,517,672 of NC_079172.1, forward strand.
ATGTAATAATCATTACTACATCACAATCCTAATATAATAATCATTACTACATCACAATCCTAACAGGGTTGGGCGGTCCCCCGGTTTTAACCAGTGGTTTTAACCGTCCCAGTCAATATTCCCCAAGTGGTCAATAATGGTCAATTGTGATTTAAACTGTCCATTTTTCTATTTTTGTACTTTTCTTGCAAATATAAAGATAAAGTAAGTCTTTTCATTATATGGATCAATTGTTGATTAATATTTTTCATTAGATAATCAAATGTAATTTCATAAGTTTAATATATTTGGTTTGCTGAAACTGACCAAAATATCTTCAGTACCTACCAGAGGGTCACAGTTCTAAAGCATAGCTTGACGATTGGAGACAGACCTCTTAATACAGGTTAAGAATAAAAGGTAGCTGGACATTACCTGAGCACAGGAAGCAGAGTTGACAGGTGTTAATAAGCATAGATGACCAGTGTGCCTGTTATTGTTATGAAAACATCACTAACCCACCCCCTCAAATGTTTATTCAACAGTTAAAATGAAGATTGATGAAACAATACTTATAGGTTGTTCTTGTTAAACTAAGTAATTTGAACAGAAACTTATACATCTTCCCCAATTCAACAGAGTCATCTGTACATTATTTATTTAATATTATGACTTATAAGTATATTATAAACTGATAGTGCATGCTATGAATTACAGTATTTACCATAATGGTCACTTAAACATTTAGAATAAATAACACAGACTATAATGACCAAATAATCTTCAATCGACCAGTATTGACCGGTTTTAACCAGTATTGACCACCGACCAGGTCAATACTCATATTGACCACTTTTTTGCCAACCCTGAATCCTATTGTAATAATCATTACTACATCACAATCCTAATGTAATAATCATTACTACATTGACAATCCTATAAATGTAATAATTATTACAACATCACAATCCTAATGTAATAATCATTACTACATTGACAATCCTATAAATGTAATAATTATTACAACATCACAATCCTAATGTAATAATCATTACTACATCACAATCCTAATGTAATAATCATTACTACATCACAATCCTAATGTAATAATCATTACTACATTGACAATCCTGATCTAATAATCATCACTACTACATTGACATTCCTAATGTAATGATCATTATTTTTTGTTCTGTACGTTTACCTTTTTATGCCCAGGAGATCAAAGATCAGGGTGGGTGGTGAAATACCCTAAAATCTTGAAAATTAGCTGGATTTGATATAAACAGGGCCTTGAATACTCATATTGATATGAAAGCATCCCCAGGTATTGCAGATTGAAGTTTCTTCAAATCATGCCCCCTGGGGATAGGATGGGGCCACAATAGGGATCAAAGGTTTACATTGGGATGGGGGGGGGTGTCTTCTCCAGAGCAGCAGAGCCATGATTACTGCTGAACGCTGATACACTACACACATCTCCAGGTAGTGCAGATTTAAGTTTGTTCCAATTGTGATACAGGAAATTAATTAAAACAAATTTTCTAAAAGAGTAGCAGGGTTACACTAAATCATATCAAAATGCAAACATTCTTAAGTTGTGTGGATTCAAGTTTTTATTTATTTCTCACATGCCCCATGAATAAAGTCGGGGAGAGAGGGGTATTGTTTTGTCCTGTCTGTCTGAATCTTGAACCTTACTAGAAAAGATCTTTGATCAGTTAGTGCTAGGTCTTTTATATTTCACATGACTGTGCATTCCTTGTGAGAAGACCTTTCTTTTGGTACTAAAGTTTTGACATTCTGACCTTGACCTATGAGTTTGATTTACTTTCAAGAAAACCCAACCTAGGCAACATCACCTGAAGAATTTAAAGTAGAGTATTAATATTTTGTATATAGGTTCCTTGTGGCAAGAAATGTCATTTGATAGGAGTTTGACTCAAATTTCAAACCTTGCTTGTAACTTTTAAATGGTGAATGTTTTAATGTAAAAATAATTGTTTTGATATTGGTTATCATGAATGAATCAAAAGTAAATTCAATAACAAGCACTATTACCCCTATTTTCCTTTTCAATTTTATGCCCCAGTAATCAGAGATTTAGGGGCATAGAGATTTTGGTCTTTCCGTTTGTCCACAACTTTTCAATGCTTAGTGATAGGGCTCTCATATTTTACTTATGCATTCCTTGCGACAAAACCAGAATTACTTTTTTTCATATAATATCCATGAATGTAGAGGTTCAAAATAGATATATTTGTAAAATAATTGTCAATTAAACACAAATAGATGTATGTAAGTATTGGGTTTCTTTTTTTTCAAAGAGAAAATGTGAATGTTTTTGTATGCATTACTTGATTTGCATGTTATACACTGAAAAAAACTCTATGTGGTTAGGATTATTTCATGTACAAGCAGGTTTAAAGAATTACGAAACTGATTTTTAATTCCAGAACTTACCCCCAGACCAACAAAGTCCTTGTGGTGAAATCAGTACTGCTGTTATATCAAAGGTAATGTCATTCATTATTTTTAAATGCAGGCTTAAAGCTAATAACAAAGTTGTCAGTACTAATACCTCAACACTTTTTCTGTTTTAGGTTAGTGAAGTCTCTAAGAAGCAGAAGCCTAAGCTCGATTCCCTCTTTGGTAAGTACAAAATACTCATTTAGAGATATTGCATGAAATATACATGTGCTGATCTTTTTTGCTTGTGTTAAAGAGTGTTTGTATGGGTATTACTGAAGATGTGCATGTGGCAAAAATTTTGATTTTCGACAATTTCGACAATTTTCTGATCACCTGTTGTCCATCATCCATCTGCCTGTCTGTAACTTTCACATTTTAGACTCCTTCTCTAGAACCACTGGGCCAATTTCAACCAAACTTGACAGAAAGCATCCTTAGGGCAGGGGGATTCCGGTTTGTTCAAATGAAGGGCAAGGTCCTTCTCTAAGGGGAGATAATAATGAAATTGTAAAAAATACTCAGAACATTTTTAAAGATCTTCTCCAGAACCAGCAATTAAATTTCAATTAAACTTGGTACAAATCATCCTTGGGTGAGGGAGATTCAAGTTTGTTCAAATGAAGGGTCATGCCTCCTTCAAAGGGAAGATAATCACAAAAATGCTAAAATAGGGTGGATTAATTTTAAAATCTTCCTCTCAAGAACCACACGACCAGAAAAGTTGAAATTTACATGGGAAGCTTCCTGATATAGTGTAAATTAAAAAATCAAGAGATTGGAGCCAGGTTTACATTTTCAATTCTCAATTTTAAGATTGACTGATAATTAAAAGTACTCGCCTCCTCTCTCCCCAGAAGATATTTCCTGTCATATTAAGACTCAGATAAATTTGTAAACAATGACACATTGATATGATAACTCATGAGAGACTTGATAGTAGCATTTATGAAACAGTGGATTGTATTTACCTCTGAATGCTGCACCTTCTAAAAGCAAATGTAAACAAACAAAAAAATGGTTTACTTTGAGAAATTATGAGAGAATGAGATTTGTCTCCTGCTTGATAGTAACATACTCTTAAAAAAAAGTGCATGTAAGGGGAGATTGATGTTGTTAGTGGCATTGAAATGAACAAGGTTTCATTAGTCTTTGCATACTTGTTCCCTATGGTTAGTTGTCAAAACCTATTGATTTTCAGAGTTAGGGATCAAAGGTCAAGGCCACTGGGTAGATTTATTTTCAATATCTTTGTGGGTTATAATGTCATTGATGTACTTAATTTTTAGTTTGTCAGTTTGACTGATCATGGTGGTGAGTAAATGCTCTGCTTGGCTGTGCTCTTTGGGTTTTATTGATTTTTAAACTAATTTTTTTTTACATGAGCTGAAAAATGCAGCATTATTAAGTTTTCATCCTTGACAGTTGTGTTACATACCTCATTGAACAACAGTTATTTAATGTGATAACAAAGAGTGAATAAATTTCTTTTGTTTTTCAGTAATAAATCATGCAGGGAAAGCATTTTATTTACAAGCAGAGAGTACAGAGGATATGCATGGATGGGTTTATGCATTAAATAACGTCAGTAAAATAACAGTGAGTGTCCACATTTCTTTCTGTTACCTTGTTCATTTAAGTTTTGAACTTGTCCAGCCTAGTATATATTCCAGTATTCACTCCTACATGTCATGTCTCCCATGATATATTGTGTCACACTAGAACTTGAAAATCCGTATATTTTTTTGTCCTTGGTTTCAAGGACCAGTTGCTATGAGGTATATCTGCTCTCATTTGATGTTGATACCTTGGTAATCACCGTCATGTGATCAAAGCAGCTGATTGATCAGACACACTCATGTATCTTATCTGAACTATAACTGTATAATTCTTACAGTAATGACTATTAATGTAACCTATCACAGTAATGAATATTGATTTAACTATCACAGTAATGAATATTGATGTAACTATCACAGTAATGAATATTTATTTAACTATCACAGTAATGAATATTGATGTAACTATCACAGTAATGGATATTGATATAATTATCACAGTAATGAATATTTATTTTACCATCACAGTAGTGACTATTTATGTAACTGTCACAGTAATGCATATTGATGTGGTTATCAGTATTGAATATTGATGTACATTGTAACTCTCACAGTAATGAATGTAACTATCACAGTAATGGATATTGATGTAACTATCTCAGTAATGAATATTGATGTGGTTATCAGTATTGAATATTGATGTACATTGTAACTCTCACAGTAATGAATGTAACTATCACAGTAATGGATATTGATGTGGTTATCAGTATTGAATATTGATATAACACAGTAATGAATATTGATATAACACAGTAATGAATATTGATGTAACTATCACAGTAATGAATGTAACTCTCACAGTAATGAATGTAACTATCACAGTAATGGATATTGATGTAACTATCACAGTAATGAATGTAACTATCACAGTAATGGATATTGATTTAACTATCACAGTAATGAATATTGATGTAACTATCTCAGTAATGAATATTGATGTAACTATCACAGTAATGAATGTAACTATCATAGTAATGGATATTGATATAATTATCACAGTAATGAATATTTATTTTACTATCACAGTAGTGACTATTTATGTAACTGTCACAGTAATGCATATTGATGTGGTTATCAGTATTGAATATTGATGTACACTGTAACTCTCACAGTAATGAATGTAACTATCTCAGTAATGAATATTGATGTGGTTATCAGTAATGAATATTGATATAACACAGTAATGAATATTGATATAACACAGTAATGAATATTGATATAACTATCATAGTAATGGATATTGATATAATTATCACAGTAATGAATATTTATTTTACTATCACAGTAGTGACTATTTATGTAACTGTCACAGTAATGAATATTGATTTGGTTATCAGTATTGAATATTGATGTACACTGTAACTCTCACAGTAATGAATGTAATTATCACAGTAGTGACTATTTATGTAACTGTCACAGTAATGAATATTGATGTAACTATCTCAGTAATGAATATTGATGTAACTATCTCAGTAATGAATATTGATGTGGTTATCAGTATTGAATATTGATGTACATTGTAACTCTCACAGTAATGAATGTAACTATCACAGTAATGGATATTGATGTGGTTATCAGTATTGAATATTGATATAACACAGTAATGAATATTGATATAACACAGTAATGAATATTGATGTAACTATCACAGTAATGAATGTAACTCTCACAGTAATGAATGTAACTATCACAGTAATGGATATTGATGTAACTATCACAGTAATGAATGTAACTATCACAGTAATGGATATTGATGTAACTATCTCAGTAATGAATATTGATGTAACTATCACAGTAATGAATGTAACTCTCACAGTAATGGATATTGATGTAACTATCACAGTAATGAATGTAACTATCATAGTAATGGATATTGATATAATTATCACAGTAATGAATATTTATTTTACTATCACAGTAGTGACTATTTATGTAACTGTCACAGTAATGCATATTGATGTGGTTATCAGTATTGAATATTGATGTACACTGTAACTCTCACAGTAATGAATGTAACTATCTCAGTAATGAATATTGATGTGGTTATCAGTAATGAATATTGATATAACACAGTAATGAATATTGATATAACACAGTAATGAATATTGATATAACTATCATAGTAATGGATATTGATATAATTATCACAGTAATGAATATTTATTTTACTATCACAGTAGTGACTATTTATGTAACTGTCTCAGTAATGAATATTGATGTGGTTATCAGTATTGAATATTGATGTACACTGTAACTCTCACAGTAATGAATGTAATTATCACAGTAGTGAATATTTATGTAACTGTCACAGGAATGAATATTGATGTAACTATCTCAGTAATGAATATTGATGTAACTATCTCAGTAATGAATATTGATGTGGTTATCAGTATTGAATATTGATGTACACTGTAACTTTCACAGTAATGAATGTAACTATCACAGTAATGAATATAACTTTCACAGTAATGAATATTGATGTACATCGTAACTATCACAGTGCTGACTTGTTAGCACTAATTACACATTTTACTAAATGTTTAGAATTAAATAGCTAGATATACTGTAAATTGGGAAATGATTGCGGTGGTTTTACTTTTGCTATGTTTGTGGTCGGGGATTTTTCCGCGAAATTAAAACAATCGCAATCATTTTGCAAGTGTGACACAATACGTTTTGAACAGTTACCACTAATCTGATAAAATTTGAATTCCGTGAAAATTAAACCACCACAATTAGACCAATATAAAAAACCGCGAACTTTTAGCACCGCAAAATCAAAACCACTTACAGTATACATTTGTGATACTCCTTTGTTATGGAAGCATGCCAATTCAATTTCGTTTCAATCTGCAATGAAGTGTTTTTAAGATCAAAGTAGCTCAGAAGGAAAGCTAGCAAAGTTTTATTGTAATAACAAATTCACAACATCCCAATTAGCTTAGCTTATTTATGAATCGAGAGTCAGCAACACATTTGAAATTGCTCAACCTGTTCACACAACGTTGATTTTGCATGCTGTTTGCCTTGTTCCAACTGACCATCTCAAAATCACTTCTAGATATGAACAAAGTCTCTCGGTGTGATGACCGAAAACCTGTTGTGAAAACTTATTTGTGAATACATATTTCATGATATCACACAAATTTGAATATTAGAAGCCCTCTTATTCTGTTTGTGAGTAATTGCGGCGATTGTCATAGTGTATGACTGGTGGTTAGTGTCATATTCTAAAATGACCTCCTCATATCAATTGCATGAGTGATAAATAACCGTTTTAAAGACTTTATGAAGTGGGGTGATTACAATATGATTTAATCCTGTTAAGCCACGCCTAAATAATATTAAATGGACAAAGACATTGTTTAGCACCAAATGGTTAAAATTCCAAATTTTACGTGAAATTCAACTCTATGTGGGTTTCTGAAAAACCATGAATTAAGAGCACTAGTAGAAACATCGATTACATCTTTACAGGATTTGTAATGTGGATTTAATCAATATGATTTAAACTAGCATACAAAGAGACAATTCAGTAAGAAGAAAGTTCAGGCTGACCATTGAGGAAGTCTATTTGATACATGTAATACCTTTCACAGACACTTCAGTATTTCTTGAGGATTTTATTACAACTGACTTCCCCAAATTATAATAATCATTTCAAAAAAAGTCTCATAATATGTAGATAATGTATAATGTCCATCAAAGGTGAATTCTTGTCTTTTAAAAGTGTTATTTATCACTGGTTGATCTTTGAAAATTATCACCTGTAGGTTCAGTGTTCATGCTACATGATGGGAACATCGTACAAAGCATTGGATGCATGGACTGGTCAAGATTTCTAGCTTAGTTTGAGTGCAAACATAATGTATAGTTTTAAAAAGGGAGAGGGTTAAACAGGCCATGCCTGCTGTCCGATCCCATTCACTTATTTGTGAATAAAATATTGTTTAAATAAAAAAATAGTTTTAAAAAATGTAGAAAACATAAACTATGTAAAAAAGATGAATAGCAAAATTGTGGTTATGTAAATTTTTCTCTGTAATACCAAAATTCTGTATAATTTTCCTTTATTGTTTCATTGGAATTCATTAGCTTTGCAAGTTAGAGACATTCATGGTGGGGATTATTCATGTAATGCAATCAAGCATGAATATTTAGTCAGTGTTAATTATTTCAGAAAAAAAGCTCTGTTTGTTGTGTATATGACTTTAATTTGGAATACTTTTACATCTGCATTACTTCAAAAAATTTCAGGTGCCAGAGGAGAAATCAAAGAATTTAAATGATCCTGAAGCTGGATACAAAACAGAGATTGCTGGAGGGGTACCTATCAAAATACCAATAAAGGTATACTCCTATTTTGTGTACAAAGTATCTTATCTCTCCTCTGACAGCATAAAGTTTGAAGTAGTAGATGTCACTGTGTTGTGCAGTGAATATGAATCTGTGGAATTGTAAATCATTTCGTTTCATGCCCCTGTATTAAGAAATTCAGGGGCATACAGTTTGTGGTCTGTTCACAAAAACTTTTTTTAACCTAGGCCATAACTTTCGAATGGATGGAGACTTTCATATATCACATGTGTATTCCTTTTGACATGACCTATGTATTGATATCAAAATTTTGGCTTTGTGACCTTCATCTTGGAGTTTGACCTTCTTTTGTAAAACTTTAACTTTGGCCATAACATTTTAAATGGACTTTCCTATTTCTCATGTGTATTCCTTTTGGCAAGACCTTTCTTTGGTACCAAAATGTTTGACCCCCTGACCTTGGAGTAATAAACTTTAACCTAAGCTATAACTTTTGAATGTTTAGTGACAGGACATATTTCAATGTGCATCGCTTTTGACATAAAAAGGAAATCTTTTAGTAGCAAAATTTATGGCCTAATGATTTTTACCTGGGAGTTTGACCTACTTTTGGAAAACTTTAACCTTGCCCATAACTTTTAAATGGTTAGCTATAAAGCTGTGAAATATGAAAGCCCTATAGCTAACCATTTACCTTTCATCCATAACCTCACAGCATTTGCCATTTAACCATATTACCTCACAGCAAAGTAATTATGGTACACATAGAAAAGTCTTTTCACAAGGGATACACATGTGTATTCCTTGTGAAAAGACTGGTCATAATTACTTTGCTGCCATATAAGGGCATCTGTTTCAGAAACACGTCTTCTTTTAAAGGATGCTTTATTATTGTTATTATACCCTTTGTAACGAAGTTGACGGGTGGGGAGGTTGATGTTGTTCTCAGTTTGTGTAGTGATGGTTTCCAGGGTTTATGACTTCCTTTCATTAGACTGAAGTTCACTCACAGACTTTACATTTGATGAGGATGATTTCTATTGATTTTGGAGTCCAAAGGTCTAGCAAACTGGAAATTGATATTGGAAAACAGTTTCTAGGCCATAAGAGAATTCCTTTTTATGTCACCCTTGAAAAAGGAGGCATATGGATTTGCACCTTTTGTTTGGTATGTTGGTCAGTCAGAAGACCAAGTGTGGTCTGCTCAGTATTATAAGAACTCTTTGCTTGACAGACATCAAACTTGTTATGCTGATTTCCTTAAAAGAGTAGACGGCCCTTATTGATTTTGAGGGTCAAAGGTTAGTTTACTATTGACATACAATATAGGAAGATATTGTCTGATCAATGGATCATATGACATTGATATAGAGTCTCAGTATTTTTAGTTATTTGTTGGGGATAGGGGCAATATGACATATGTACTTGCATGACATTTTTTCTTTGAATTGACAGAATGAAAATGCTAATGAATCGGGTGCCTCAAGTGACAGTGAGGAAAATGCTGAGAACCCGAAAACAACAGCAGCTTTGCAAGTGGCTCTTAAAAAGGGTTACTGCGTCAAACAGGGAGGAGTGGTTAGTGATCATTGTGTCGTTAATTTGTATTCAATGTCGTTAATTTGTATTCAATGTGTAGTTCATTAGTCCCCTACCAATGAAGTCAAATGGGACTTTAGGTTTGCGCTCCATCCCTCTGTCTGTCTGTCCGTCAGTCCTGCAAATCAGTTTTCCACACTTTTTTCGCTGTTCTTGCAGATATTTATTGGTATATTGCTTTGCCATAACAAATTACAGTTCAAGTTCAAATTTGGTTTCGGCCCATTGATTTTTCATTAAGTTATGGCCCTTGGACTTGGAAATAACATGAATTATCAGTTTTCCGCAATTTTTTGTTGTTGTTGTGCTTGCAGATATTCATTTAATATTTGATACATTGCTTTGCCATAACAAAATACAGATCAAATTCGAATTTGGTTTCGGTCTATTGATTTTTCACCAAGTTATGGCCTTTGGACTCAGAAAAATAGCATGAATGATCAGTTTCCCCTGACTTTTTAGCTTACCTGAGCCGAAGGCTCACGTGAGCTTTTCTAATAAAAAATTTTCCGTTGTCTGTTGTAAGTTTTAACCAAACTTCAAGCATCCTTAGGTGAAGGGCTTTCAAGTTAAAAGCCTCTTCACACACTGCAGATTCAAGTTTGTTCCAATCATGTCCCCCTGGGGTTAGGTTGGGGCCACAATAGGGGATAAAAATTTACATTGGAATAAATAGGGAAAATCTTTAAAAGTCTTCTTAAGAACCACTGAGCCAGAAGACCTGAGATTTACATGAAAGCTTCCTGACATATTGCAGATTCAAGTTTGTTCAAATCATGGCCCCCGGAGGGTAGGATGGGGCCATAATAGGGGATAAATTTTTACTTGCAAATATATAGAGAGAAGATCTTTAAAAATCTTCTTCTCAAGAACCACTGGACTAGGAAAGTACAAATTCACATGTAAGCTTTCTGACATAGTGCAGATTCAAGTTTGTTAAAATCATAGCCCCGGGGGTGTAATGGGGCCACAATAGGGGATCACAGTTTTACATAAAAATATATACGGAAAATCATTAAAAATCCTCTTCTCAAGAACCACTGGACTAGGAAAGTAGAAACTTACATGAAAACTTTCTGACATGGTGCAGATTCAAGATTGTTCAAATCATGGCCTCCGTGAGTAGGATGGGGCCACAATAGGGGATCAAAGTTTTACATACAAATATATAGGGAAAAATCATTAAAAATCTTTTTCTGAAGAATCACTGGGCCCGTAAAGTTTACATTTACATGAAAGCTTCCTGACATTGTGCAGATTCAAGTTTGTTCAAATCATGGCCCCCAGGGGTAGGATGGGCCCACAATAGGGGATAAAAATTTTACATAGTAATATTTAGAGAAAATCTTCAAAAATCTTCTTTTCACCAAAGAAGTTTACATTTACATGAAAGCTTCCTGACATAGTGCAGATTCAAGCTTGTAAAAATCATGGCCCCCAGGGATAGGTTGGGGCCACAATAGGGACCGAAATTTTACATGCAATTATATATGTAAAATCTTTAGATATAGACCAAAGTGACTCAGGTGAGCGATGTGGCCCATGGGCCTCTTGGTTTTTTTTGTTGGGGTGGGGGGGGGGGGGGTGTGCTTGCATGTATTCATTTGTTTTTCAGACTGTTTTTTTTTTTATTTTTTGTGCTTGCAGATGTTCTTTTGATAATTGGTACAGTTTAGTTTGCTTCTACAAAGTTGATAAGAACTAGTGGAGTCACATCCATACCAGCTTAAAGTTTACATCCAAGTTTCTTATTTTTGTAGATAAGAATACTACACTCATTAAAACTTCTAGCATAGTAATGCAACAATATAGCTAAATTATTCCTGATCACCTACATTTCACAGTTCATTGACTTGGTGAAAGACCCAAACCTAATTATAAATTTGTCTGTTTTACTGGTCTAGTCTTTGTAACTGAATAGTAGTTGATTTCCAACCATTCCTATCCCGGTTCCCCAGTTTTCCCCTTTACATAAGGAACTTGTTGTGGTCCAATAATTTTTGCAACTGGTAGGGGACTTTGTATTGCCTTGCAATACTCTCAGAATGCTTGTTTGTATTCAATGTGTAATTCGTTTGTGTGACAAGTAGTGATGTACCGATTGTCGCCAACTTTCGATTGTCGGTCGCTATAACTGAAACGATGTGAATAATCGATTGTCATTTTGAAAATCGAAAATCGTCGATGTTGGTATTTTAAAAAAAATAATACGAATATTCCTGCTGCGACTTATCTGAAATCAAAAATGGCTGACGAAGCTGAGGTGGCAGGGTACAGTTTCTTTGGTTCTGAAACATGTAGATGGGGGGTATACATCAAAGTCAGATTATGACAGACTAATGAAAAATCATATTTCCCTTTTATGTCAATACTTGTATTTCATATTGGTGTAGTTAATAAATTATGACCCTAAATATTACATGTAATCTATAAATACTGGTGCTGGTGCACAAAACATGCTCTGAGTAGGTTCCCCTTTTTTTGCTTTGATTTTCTCTCATTTGAGCTAATCCACACCACCCCCACACCATCATAGTACCAAACATGGGGATTTAGGCACTGTGCACAATCAAGAACCCGATCTGCCCTTCTCAAAAATCTACCTTTCATATGGGGCCATCCACCTTCCCTCTCAGCTACAGACCTTTTGCTGGACCATGCATGTTTTCACCGGAATATCTTCAGCAACTGACCACGTGTCTTAGTTTCGTATTTGCACCCATCTATATGCTAGGAATCATGGTGACACCTACATGTTGTACATTAACATTTTTATTAAGCACACAGCTACATTTGATATGCATCCTAAAATTATTGTATACATTTTTAGCTCTTCTGAGCCGAAGGCTCAAAGAGCTAATGCTATGGCCATTTGTGCGGTGTGCGTAAACTTTTTAGAAAAAGGGCTATAACTCAAGAACCCCTTGGCCAATTTTTTTCAAATTTGTTACAGGGTATCATTGGCCCAAGGGCTTTCATACATACTAAATAGAGGGATGTGACCCTTTAACAAGGGGAGATAATCAGGAAAATACAAACAAAAGTAGTGGTTGCTAAAAAATCTTCTTCTCAAGAACCACTGGGCAGATTATCACCAAACTTACACATGAGGATGAGGATATGTTGTAGATTAAAAATTGAACAAGGCATTACCCTGGGGCAAAGGGCGTGGTCTCAAGGTCACTTCGAAGTTGACCTAAATTTATCTTTCCTTAAATCTTTGATATTTTAGTCATTATAAGGACTAGGATCATCAAATTTTGACAGTTGATGCATCTTAGGACCTTGTGTCAAGTTGTCTCAAAAGTAGGTCACGGTGACCAACTTTTTGAATTTTGCAGGTATTTATTTTAAAATTAATTTTGATGCATATCTTGGACACTTTGAAGCCTATGATCATCAAAACTTGTCAGTTGGTGGATCATGGGACCTTGAAATGCGTCAACTGAAAAATAGGTCACCGTGACCTACTTTCTGAATTTTATGGCTTATCATTTATAGATATATTTTAAGTTGTTATTTCAAATACCGAGAGGTTTAGAATCATCAAATCTTGTAAGTTGATGCATCTTGAGGCCTTGAAACATATTTATAAAAAAAGTAGGTCACAGTGACCTACTTTTTGAATTTTGCAGATATTCAAATTTCACATTTTCAATTTTAGATGCATATTTTGGGCACTGTAAAACCTAGGATCATCAAACTTTGTCAGTTGATGCGTCTTCAGTCTTTGGTTTGTGTCGACCAAAAAGTAGGTCACCGTGACCTACTTTTGGTATTTGACAGCTAAATTACTATATTTCAGACACTATTTGACCTACAATCATCAAACTTTGTCATTTGATGCATCTTGAGTCTTCGGAGTGTATCGACCAAAAAGTAGGTCACTGTGACCTACTTTTGGCATTTGACAGTTATATTTATATATTTCAGTCACTAATTGACCTACAATCATCAAACTTTGACAGTTGATGCATCTTGAGTCTACGGAGTGTGTCGACCAAAAAGTAGGTCACCTTGACCTACTTTTGGAATTTGACGGCTATATTTATATATTTCAGATACTATTTGACCTACAGTCATCAAACTTTGTCAGTTGATGGGTCTTGCATGTTTGGAGTTCGCTGACCAAAAAGTAGGTCACCATGACCTACGATTGGAATTTGACAGCTATATTTCAATATTCAGATACTAATTGGCTTAAAATCATCAAACTTTGTCAGTTGATATTTCTTGGGTTCTCAAAATGTGTAAACCAAAAAGTAGGTCACATTGACCTACTTTTTTTTTAATTCTTAGGATTTAACTAAAGATTTAGAATACTAAGAGGCTAAGAATAGAAATAGTGGGGTTGTACAATTTATCAGAAGAGTGATTCTAGGCCCTTGGGCCTCTTGTTACACATGTAATATCACTTCAAATGTGGGGTATTTCCATTTTTTTTAAGAAGTTGACCAGGCCTATAGTGCGAAACTGTCCCCAGCTACCTGAATCATCCGATAAGATTGAATATTTTTTAACGTTTCTCTTGAGAATCTCTCACTCACATGGAGACTTTACCATTGCCGGTAAAGGCCTGCAAAATTTAGTCCTATGCTCGGTGCTTACAGTCTTTCAAAAGGGAGGGATGTTCATCGTGCCACACCTGTTGTGACATGGGGCCTCGGATTTTGCCTCTGACAACAAGCAAGGGGTTATGAGGCTCTATTCTAACCCGGATCCCATAAGAACAACAAAAGTTGAGAGATCTATCTCTATCCTGGGAAAATAAAATCGAAAGTATGGGATTAACTTCAAAGTTCTAATTATGATTTTGGACGTCTCCATTTAATGTATTTATGCCATAAATTTGAAATCATTTAAAATTCGATTATTTTTCGATTAATCAATCGAAAAGGTACATATCCGATCATCGATTAAATTTTTTTTTTTCGATTGCCCATCACTAGTGACAAGGTATAAAAATGATGGCAGCAAAGGAAAATTCAGTTATGCTGAAATTACTATATGCCCCCAATATTTTTTTTCTGTATCCCATAGTATACAAGGGAACTAAACTAGACACTCATTCCTAATACCATATGATGTAATTTAACTGGATTCTTTTTATAAGTACATCTGTACATGCATAGATTGAAAGGTCATTTGCATGTCAAATTTATTTGCCCTGTGTGCAGCATATTGCATGATTGTTTTTATTTTTAAAAATTCTATAAAATTAAAGAAAAGAAAAATGTTGACATAAAAATACACTTTAAAAATATTTCCTAGCAACTTTGCTCAGATAGGCAAACATACACACACATACATGTAAATACAATGTATTGAAGCATTCATTATCAAGTTCACTTTATGACCCACCCAACTCTGAGGAGGTAAA
Organism: Ostrea edulis; assembly: GCF_947568905.1. Classification (NCBI taxonomy): domain Eukaryota; kingdom Metazoa; phylum Mollusca; class Bivalvia; order Ostreida; family Ostreidae; genus Ostrea; species Ostrea edulis. Next base: position 54,533,035 of record NC_079172.1, read on the forward strand.
AATAAGAGAGAGAAAAACATTGAAAGTATTAGCCAGTAAGAATTCAGAATGACTTTGTAAAAATTTGCAATTCAGTCACATGTATTGTCTGGTTTCCATTGTTGATATTTCAGTTCAAAATTAGATATATATCCATGAGGAAATGGTAATATTTTCATTACTCTTTAAATTTCTTTCGTAGAGAAAAAACTGGAAGAGAAGATATTTTGTCGTAAACAACAGTGGCTTGGCCTACTATACCCATGATCAGGTAAGTACACAAATAAAGGTGCCTTTTGTAGAAATTGGGGAAAATGATTTCATATACATATTTGTACTATGCATGTACAGATTTTTTTAAAGATACTCTTATACTCCAGTTTATTACCCTTTGGTTAATTGATTAATTGCATGATTTATAGTTTGTCTGTCTTGCTGTCTGTACAGATTAAAACTTTTATAAAACTAACAAGATGTCACTCTGTTTATGATATACTCAGGTGATCAACGACAATGTGTTTTATACTCAGGTGATCAACGACAATGTGTTTTATACTGGGGTGATCTACGACAATGTGTTTTATACTCAGGTGATCTACGACAATGTGTTTTATACTCAGGTGACTTACGACAATGTGTTTTATACTCTGTTGATCTACGACAATGTGTTTTATACTCAGGTGACTTACGACAATGTGTTTTATACTCAGGTGACCTACGACAATGTGTTTTATACTCTGTTGATCTCTACAATGTGTTTTATACTCTGTTGATCTACAACAATGTGCTTTATACTCTGTTGATCTCTACAATGTGTTTTATACCCAGATGACCTACGACAATGTGTTTTATACTCTGTTGATCTACGACAATGTGCTTTATACTCTGTTGATCTCTACAATGTGTTTTATACCCAGATGACCTACGACAATGTGTTTTATACCCAGATGACCTACGACAGTGTGTTTTATACTCAGATGACCTACGACAATGTGTTTTATACTGGGGTGATCTACGACAATGTGTTTTATACTCAGGTGACTTACGACAATGTGTTTTATACTCAGGTGACTTACGACAATGTGCTTTATACTCTGTTGATCTACAACAATGTGCTTTATACTCTGTTGATCTCTACAATGTGTTTTATACTCTGTTGATCTACAACAATGTGCTTTATACTCTGTTGATCTCTACAATGTGTTTTATACTCAGGTGACCAACGACAATGTGTTTTATACTCTGTTGATCTACGACAATGTGCTTTATACTCTGTTGATCTCTACAATGTGTTTTATACCCAGATGACCTACGACAATGTGTTTTATACTCAGATGACCTACGACAATGTGTTTTATACTCTGTTGATCTACGACAATGTGTTTTATACTCTGTTGATCTACGACAATGTGTTTTATACTCAGATGACCTACGACAATGTGTTTTATACTCAGGTGACCTACAACAATGTGTTTTATACTCAGGTGATCTACGACAATGTGTTTTATACTCAAGTGACTTACGACAATGTGTTTTATACTCTGTTGATCTACGACAATGTGTTTTATACTCAGGTGACTTACGACAATGTGTTTTATACTCAGGTGACTTACGACAATGTGCTTTATACTCTGTTGATCTACAACAATGTGCTTTATACTCTGTTGATCTACAACAATGTGTTTTATACTCTGTTGATCTCTACAATGTGTTTTATACTCTGTTGATCTACAACAATGTGCTTTATACTCTGTTGATCTACAACAATGTGTTTTATACCCAGATGACCTACGACAGTGTGTTTTATACTCAGGTGACTTACGACAATGTGTTTTATACCCAGATGACCTACGACAGTGTGTTTTATACTCAGGTGACCAACGACAATGTGTTTTATACTCTGTTGATCTCACAATGTGTTTTATACCCAGATGACCTACGACAGTGTGTTTTATACTCAGATGACCTACGACAATGTGTTTTATACCCAGATGACCTACGACAGTGTGTTTTATACTCAGATGACCTACGACAATGTGTTTTATACTCTGTTGATCTCTACAATGTGTTTTATAATCAGGTAACCTACAGCTATGCATTTTATAATCAAGTGATCTGCGACAATGTGTTTTATACTCTGTTGATCTACGACAATGTGTTTTATACTCTGTTGATCTACAACAATGTTTTTTATACTCTGTTGATCTACAACAATGTGCTTTATACTCTGTTGATCTCTACAATGTGTTTTATACTCTGTTGATCTCTACAATGTGTTTTATACTCAGGTGACCAACGACAATGTGTTTTATACTCTGTTGATCTCACAATGTGTTTTATACCCAGATGACCTACGACAGTGTGTTTTATACTCAGATGACCTACGACAATGTGTTTTATACTCTGTTGATCTCACAATGTGTTTTATACCCAGATGACCTACGACAGTGTGTTTTATACTCAGATGACCTACGACAATGTGTTTTATACTCTGTTGATCTCTACAATGTGTTTTATAATCAGGTGACCTACAGCTATGCATTTTATAATCAAGTGATCTGTGACAATGTGTTTTATACTCTGTTGATCTACGACAATGTGTTTTATACTCTGTTGATCTACGACAATGTGTTTTATACTCTGTTGATCTACAACAATGTGCTTTATACTCTGTTGATCTACGACATTGTGCTTTATACTCTGTTGATCTCTAGCCATGTGTTTTAATGCATTGTCATGCATAGCTGCAGAACTGTAGCTCTCTGAAAAAATATTTTGACATAACAGAGAGCTACAGATCACCCCTTATAAAAACCTTCGATTTATGGCACACAAAAAGCTGCGCACAGTTGAGGCCTTATGTCGTTGTATTCTTGAGTTGATGTCTCATAAATTTAATATAAAAAAATCTTAACATATTTTACTACTATACTTGTGTCCAAACATACCTTCAAATATTCATTAAAGCCCCATATGACCCGAAAACTCCCAGCTTTAAATGATTTCGTTTGTTGACGTAGCCATGTTAGGTAGCCGGTCAATTCAAATCCCGGTTAATTTCCATACTTAAACGTCTAGATGTGAACTAAAATCTCCATAAATATTTTAGTTAAATATTTTAAATAATATATCATCCCAGTGCCTTTAAATAATTATAAATGACCATTTGGCAAAGACATGGGGTTTTGTTATAATGAGCATGGATTATTTGATAAAATCTTTGCCCAGCCAAAATCTATTATACATACATGTAATTGATAAGTCCTAGTAAAACTTTTTTCCTCAACATCTAGCAGACGATTTGGATGCATATCAGCAAGGAAGCCACTATCCCAGTAATTCTGAAATTCGTGACCCCATTGTGAAAAGTTTAAAATCTTTGCTCTTTAATTTTAACAGGTTTATTTTGTAGATATTTATAATGACTATTGAGCACTGGGACTGCTGCTACTAAAACTGTGAAATTCATTATTTCTGTTTGTAGATATCTATAATGACTATTGAACATTGGGTCTGCTGCTACTAAAACTAAAATCCATTATTTCTGGGTCAAGGGGTCAGGCCCCAAATAGAGTATATCATGGATCATACAATCATGTAGATTTTTTAAAAAAAACTTTCATTCCCTGTGAATATCTACAGTGTACTTATATTTACATTTTCTCTTATATTTCTTAATAGAATTGACGGTGCTTTCATCAAAGACAATGAATTAATGTTTGTTGCAAACTAGTTCGATCCGGTTCTTTAGTACCACCTGTCCACATAATCATTACCAAATATGGAGCATCATCATAAGTCAAAATTGCCTGTTAAAAATAAGCTTTAAAAAATCACTATTAATGATTGAGTCTATTTTGTCTGTTTCATGTAGTTTTAATTTTCTTTCAGTCAGAAGAACCCTTGAGGCTTGTGCCCAGAAGTGATATCACAGACGTCAGAAAGGCACCTGTGTAAGTGTGTTCAGAAAGGCACTTGTGTTAGTGTGTTCAGAAAGGCACCTGTGTTAGTGTGTTCAGAAAGGCACCTGTGTTAGTGTGTTCAGAAAGGCACCTGTGTTAGTGTGTTCAGAAAGGCACCTGTGTTAGTGTGTTCAGAAAGGCACCTGTGCTAGTGTGGAAACAGGTTGTGCTTACCAGTTACTCCAAAGTATTCACTGTACAAATAGCATCTTCACAAGTCAAGGGTTATTGATTCGTTTCATCGCAATAACCCTTGACATCAGTCGCTATATAAAATTTGGGCTCATTAGACCATTACGCAATCCACTAAAAATAAAACATCCAATGAAATCACTGCATCTTGTTATGGTGTACATGGATACAAATGACGCGATCGCATACTGCTGTAATGAAAAACACGCGCAGGTGCCACTAATTACGTTTATTGATAGTAGATCAAGTTTGGAAATCTTTTTGCTTAAGACAATATTGCTTAAATGATTGAAATAGCCATAACTGTAGGTATCAATACACATCACGTGTTTTTATTTTTAATCTCTTGCTTCGTGTTGTTATAAATAAAACTGCATTCTCATTGGTTCCCACTCTTTTGTTGAAAGAATCGGAACGAGCCCAACTTTTTGATAGTCACTGATGTCAAGGGTTAGTGCGAGGTAACGAATCGATAACCCTTGACTTGTGAAGATGTACAAATACATCAAAATGTTTAAGCAATGAGTTTGGTATCTTAAATCCATGCATTATTTTTAAAAAGACTATAATTAGAAAGGACTAGTCTCAGGTTTTTTAATCAGCTGAGCTTTCAAGTTAGCTTTTATGATCGCCAGTTGTCCGTCGTCTGTCTGTTTGTCCATCTGTAAACTTTTTACATTTTCGACTTCTTCTCAAGAACCACTGGGCCAATTTCAACTAAACTTGGCCAAAAGCATCCTTGGGTGAAGGGCTTTCAAGTTTGTTCAAATGAAGGGCCATGTCCCTTTCAAAAGGGAGATAATCACAAAAATGCAAAAATAGGGTGGGGTCATTTAAAAATTTTCATCTGAAGAACCACTGGACCAGAAGAGCTGAAATTTACATGAAAGCTTCCTGACATAGTGCAGATTCAAATTTCTTAAATCATGGCCCCCGGGGGTTGGATGGGGCCACAATAGGGGATCAAAGTTTTACTTACAAATAATAAGGAAAAATCTTTAAAAATCTTCTTCTCAAGAACCACTGAGCCAGAAAAGCTGATATTGACATGAAAGCTTCCTGACATAATGCAGATTCAAGTTTGTTAAAATCATGGCCCACGGGGGTATGATGGGGCCACAGTAGGGGATCAAAGTTTTTCATACAAATATATAGGGAAAATCTTTAAACATCTTCTCAAAAACCACTGAGCCAGAAAAGCTGATATTTACATGAAAGCTTTCTGACATAGTGCAGATCCAAGTTTGTTCAAATCATGGCCCCCCGGGGGTAGGATGGGGCCACAGTAGGGGATCAAAGTTTTTCATACAAATATATAGGGAAAATCTTTAAACATCTTCTCAAGAACCACTGAGCCAGAAAAGCTGATATTTACATGAAAGCTTTCTGACATAGTGCAGATCCAAGTTTGTTCAAATCATGGCCCCCCGGGGGTAGGATGGGGCCACAATGGGGGATCAAAGTTTTACATACAAATATAGGGAAAATTTTTAAAAATCTTCTTAAGAACCAATGAGCCAGAAGAGCTGATATTTACATGAAAGCTTCCTGACATATTGCAGCAAGTTTGTTCAAAGTATGGCCCCCAGGGTTAGGTTGGAGTCACAATAGGGGATGAAAGCTTTACATACAAATATGTAGGGAAAACCTTTAGGTTGTAAAAACCATGGCCCACAGGGGTAGGTTGGGTCCACAATAGGGACTAACTTAAAGGTTTTACATGCAATTATATATGGAAAGTCTTCAGATATGGGCCAAGGTGACTTAGGTGAGTGATGTGGCCCATGGGCCTCTTAAGTTTGTTCAAATGAAGGGTCATGCCCTCTTCAAAGGGGAGACAATAACACAAATGCAAAAATAGGGTGGGGTCATTTAAAAATCTCAAGAACCACTTGGCCAGAGAAGTGTACATTTACGTGAAAGCTTCTTGACATAGTGCACATTCAAGTTTGTTGAAACCATGACCCACAGGGGTAGATTAGGGCCACAATAGGGGATCAATGTTTTACATGTGAATATATAGGGAGAATCTTTGAAAATCTACTTCTCAAGAACCACTAGGCCAGGAATGTACAAATTTACATGAAAGCTTCCTGACTTGGTGCAGAATCAAGTTTGTTAAAATCATGGTCCCCTGGGTGCAAGGTGGGACCTCAATAGGGGATCAAAGTTTTACATACAATGTACAAATATGTAGGGGGAAATCATTAAAAATCTTCTGAAGAATAACTGGGCCAGAAAAGTTTACATTTGCATGAAAGCTTCCTGACATAGTGCAGATTGAAGTTTGTTAAAATCATGACCCCTGGGGGGAGGGTGGGGCCATAATAGGGGATCAAAATTTTACATTCAAATATATAGAGAAAATCTTTAAATATCTTCTTCTCAAGAACCATTGGGCCAGAGAAGTTTACATTTACATGAAATCTTCCTGTGATAGTGCAGATTCAAGTTTGTAAAAATCATGGCCCCAGGGGTAGGTTGGGGCCACAATAGGGATCAAAGTTTTATATGTGAATATAGAGGGAAAATCTTTAACTATGGGCCGAGGTGACTCAGGTGAGTGATGTGGCCCATGGGCCTCTTGTTCAACAAACAAGAAACACTTTATCTAATGTGTTGTTTCCTGGTTTTTTTTTTTGTTATATGCCTAAACAATAACCTAATCTATTGTTTCCTGGTTTTCTGTTATATTCTTAACTAGCTGCAGAACTGTAGCTCTGAGAAAACATTATGACAGATCAGAGAGCTACAGATCTATCCCTTATAAAAACCTTAGATTTACGGCGCACAAATAGCTGTGCACGGTTGAGGTCTGATGTCGTTGTATTATTGTGTTGCTGTCACATAAATTTGATATTAAAAAATTCTAAAAATATTTTCCTATTATACTTGTGTCCAAAACTCACAGCTTCAAATGATTTCGTTGATGTAGCCATTTTAGGTAGCCGGTCAATTCAAACCCTGTTGCTATTGGTAGCTATTCATATCATTCGTTATAAGTTATGTATTCGCTCTTCATTTATTATTAACACGAATAATTAATAGAAATTGAAAAATATAGTTTATATAAGTAAACGGTAAAATAAGCTCTTGATTCTTGAAAATGCTACAAAAGCCTATTGTGGTCCATAACACTAGTGTGACAGGGATGGAGACCGGACCAGACTAATACACAATTTCCGAGTTGCCCAATAGTTCTTTCCCTTTGTGGAACTCTTACGCACAGTGAGACGCAAAACATACTATCGTCCACACGCGGTGGGTACAAATGCTTATCGCTGCCTTCATATATTGCCTAAAGGCCGAATATCAGACATTATGTAACCACCCAAACTGCAGGGACACACAATATTAGTAAATTTATTAGTATCTAATAATTAATTAGCTCTAACAAAAATCAATAATCACCATTTTTCTTTGATTAAAATATCACTCGTGCAGAGGAGGAAATAAAAAATAATTTCATATTTAATTTGATGACCTAATTCAAACAAATATTGTTCTTGATATGGTCATTTTAATGTATTACAACGGCTGATATAAACAAAATTTACACTTTCATTACTTTTATCCATATTTACATAGCTAGTCTATAGTATATGTACAATTTATACATCTTGTACCCACTCAAGCGTTCAACAGAACACTGAACATACCTCCATCACAGAAGAGCTGATATCTCGGAAGTTGCCTATTAAAGTCACATTGCTGTGTGTTTATCTATTTGAATAATTATTATTTTACTGAACTGGGATGATAGATTATTTAGAATATTTAACTAAAATATTGTGGGGATATTAGTTCACATCTAAATGTTATTGTGCAAGTATGGAAATGAACCTGGATGACTGGCTACCTAACATGGCTATGTCAACGAAGGAAATCATGAAAAGTTGTAAGTTTTCGGGTTGCATAGGGACTAAAATGAATATTTGAAGGTATGTTTAGACACAAGTATAGTAGGAAAATATATTAGGAATTTTTTGATATAGATTTATGAGACAACAACACAAAAATACAACGATATCAGGCCTCAACCGTGCGCAGCTTTTTGTGCGCCGTAAATCGAAGGTTTTTATAAGGGGTGGATCTATAGCTCTTTGATCTGTCCCAGTATTTTCTCAGAGAGCTCAACTCTGCAGCTAATGCTTAACCTAATATGTTGGTCCCCTGGTTTTTTGTAATAGGTCTCCAGGAGTGAGGGACAATTTATTTGAAGTGGCCACAACAAAAAGAACTTTCTATATACAGGTGAGATGCAGTTCATCATTAGTAGAGAAATGTTACATTATTTACCAGAAGCCCTGATTTTGAATCATTTCAGTGTTTAAAATTGTGGATACCTGTAAACTATTGCTTGAATAGATACTATGTTCAGTGACAGAAGAGCTCCTCTGTGCTTAATTATTTTCCAGGCTTGGATATCTAAAAATCTCAGAATTAAGTCCAAGTTTTGACTTAGTTTCTTTAGAGAAATCCAGATCTATTAAGTCGTTAATTAATATGTTACTGAATCAAAGAGGCTCTGAATGTCAGAAATAATGTTCATATAATTATAGGTTTTTAGAATTGGGTCGAAACAACTGTGTAAATTGATTTATTATTTGACTTTACAGTGTGATACTCCAGAAGATGTTCAGGAATGGGTGTTAGCGATAGAAAAACTTATAAATAACCAGGCAGTGAGTATATATCTGTATTTATAAGAATTGAGAGTTAGCGATAGAAAAACTTATAAATAACCAGGCAGTGAGTATATATCTGTATTTATAAGAATTGAGAGTTAGCGATAGAAAAACTTATAAATAACCAGGCAGTGAGTATATATCTGTATTTATAAGAATTGAGAGTTAGCGATAGAAAAACTTATAAATAACCAGGCAGTGAGTATATATCTGTATTTATAAGAATTGAGAGTTAGCGATAGAAAAACTTATAAATAACCAGGCAGTGAGTATATATCTGTATTTATAAGAATTGAGAGTTAGCGATAGAAAAACTTATAAATAACCAGGTAGTGAGTAATTATCTGTATTTATAAGAATCGGGTGTTAGCAATAGAAAAACTTACATTGAACACTAAAATGGGGTCTTAGGAACTTGAAATATAGGGGACTATATTTTTGAAGAATTAATGGCGTAGTAAAATAAAAACTTGATATTGGAAAAATCATTGGGGGAATTGAAAATGGATGTTGGTCAGGAGTAGCTGTTGGTTCAGTCAGGTGCCAAGACAGTTTTGACTTTTTTATACTATTCATGTTTTCCTTTTGGCCATTCAAATGACGCTTGCCAGAGATCGGTATAACCCAAGCATGTCGCAGACTGGAGTATAGTCATTATTTCTTATAAGGAATTCTCTGTATCATAAAATCAATTTACTTTGTGCATCAGTTATCTGCAAATAAACATTCATAACTTCCTTGTCATTTTCAACACACAATGATTCAGAAATATAATAACCACAATTACCTATGTAACTATTTGTGCATTAAACGGTAATGCAATACGAGTGAAAGTAATTAAACAGTCATATGACATAATTAATTTTCACAAAATCTTTAATTGATACATCTGTAGATAGGTATATTTTGGTTGGAATTTTATTCAATGGTACAATAAAAAATCTGGTAAACTATTTAATAAAACTGAAAAAAGGGTATATTTACTATGAATGGTCAAGGGCAATAACTCCTATGATGGTATATTCTCTATTGAATGTTTTCCCTGATATCCACAATTTCTAATGAAGTAGCAGTTTTTTTAAACGAAAGTTTTGTCATTTTAACCTGTTTATATGTAGTATTATACTATGATATGGTGTGTAATGAATATGTGTGATTTTCTGATGTTGACATTCTGGTTATGTATGTTATTGACAAACATTTTAAAAATGTTTAAACACTCCCATAATAGTGGGAGTATGGAGTTACCTTAGGAGATTAAAACAGTTAAGATCACCACATAAAATCTATGTAATTTAAACATTCAAGAATGCCAATTTTTTTCCCATTTTAAAATCAAACTCTCTGTTTGAAATCTGTGGAAGTTTCTATTTGTGACAAAACAGGAATTTTGACCCTGTGGAAATAGGTACATCTCCAGTATGTAACATAATATCCCAAGTTGTTTCATTGAAACTATATATAGATTACCATATGTATGTATATTATATGATTTAGGAAAAGTAATTATGTAACTTGATATAAAGTTAAAACAGGACCTGAGATGATTTTGTAAATTCTTGTATGTGTAACAGTATATACACATTATAGTACAGATTGAATGACTTAAATTGATTGGTCTCTTATCTTTTTTGCATGTGTTTGTCTGAAACCTACTTGCATGTTTTGCAGGATCCTACGACAACAGTTCGGTTACATATGTATGAGACAATGATTTGAACACAAAACGAGGTTGATCATTGGTGTGAAGTGAAGCACTCATCACCTTAGTCATTGCAAATCTGTAATCCATCATAATCTCATCCTGTATTGACATCTGCATACACTCTGTAAAGGGGAGACAATCTCTGGTATTTCAGATACATTTTTGAATGAAACATTGAAAAAACCTTTATTGATAAGAAATTTGACTTCTTTATCATGTTTATATCAGTTTCGCCTGTGGTGAGGCAATATAGTTTGAAAGATTATTACTTTGGCAATTTGAAAGATGATCAAGTGACGGTAACCCCTTTACGGTAAAACCTGTAGTAGGAATTTTATTTGACCTAATCTAATCACTAGAAGAAACACCTATTGGTTGATCACAGAATTTAGTTCACTGTTGGTGCTGTCATGTGATATGAGAAACGCTGATGTATTTGGCATGTATATGTGGTTCTGTGGTTTCATTAACATCATGTAGTGTGAACTTTAGACAAGGATGGAATTTAAGACTAATTTTTGTTAGCTGTACTGACCTGTAAGTTTGAACTTTTCTATATTGTTCTGCTGAAAAATGATTGGTTCATTGAAAGGTATCAATAATTCAGTCACCAGATGAACTCTAAATGACAGTATTCTGGAAAGATATCAAACTTGGATTTCTTATAGTTGATCTATGTAGCTATGTAGGGACAGTACAACCAATCTCACAGTTATGTAGCTATTTAGGGACAGTACATCCAATCTCACAGTTATGTAGCTACATGTATGTAGGGGCAGTACCACCAATCTTACAGTTATGTACATTGTAGCTACATGTATGTAGGGGCAGTACAACCAATCTCACAGTTATGTAGCTATGTAGGGACAGTACAACCGATCTCACAGTTATGTAGCTACATGTATGTAGGGGCAGTACAACCAATCTTACAGTTATGTAGCTACATGTATGTAGGGACAGTACAACCAATCTCACAGTTACATGTATATAGCTATGTAGGGGCAGTACAACCAATCTCACAGTTATGTAACTATGTAGGGACAGTACAACCGATCTCACAGTTATGTAGCTACATGTATGTAGGGACAGTACAACCAATCTCACCGTCACCGGCTCTAGAATGAAGATATATAATGTTTAAGAAATAGAACAGTTTCTGGATACTATCATCCAATGACATGCTCTGACTGGTACACTTTTGTATGGATACTATCATCCAGTGACACACCCTGATTGGTCAGTTTCTGAAAACTATCATCTAATGACACACTCTGACTGGTACACTATTGTATGGAAACTATCATCCAATGACACGCTCTGATTGGTCAGTTTCTGGATACTATCATCCAATGACACGCTCTGACTGGTACACTATTGTATGGATACTATCATACAATGTCACACTCTGACTGGTACACTATTGTATGGATACTATCATCCAATGACATGCTCTGATTGGTCAGTTTCTGGATACTATCATCCAATGACACGCTCTGACTGGTACACTATTGTATGGATACTATCATACAATGTCACACTCTGACTGGTACACTATTGTATGGATACTATCATCCAATGACACGCTCTGATTGGTCAGTTTCTGGATACTATCATCCAATGACACGCTCTGACTGGTACACTATTGTATGGATACTATCATCCAATGACATGCTCTGACTGGTACACTATTGTATGGATACTATCATCCAATGACATGCTCTGACTGGTACACTATTGTATGGATACTATCATACAATGTCACACTCTGACTGGTACACTATTGTATGGATACTATCATCCAATGACACGCTTTGATTGGTCAGTTTCTGGATACTATCATCCAATGACATGCTCTGATTGGTCAGTTTCTGGATACTATCATCCAATGACACGCTCTGACTGGTACACTATTGTATGGATACTATCATCCAATGACACGCTCTGATTGGTCAGTTTCTGGATACTATCATACAATGACATGCTCTGACTGGTACACTATTGTATGGATACTATCATACAATGTCACACTCTGACTGGTACACTATTGTATGGATACTATCATCCAATGACATGCTCTGACTGGTACACTATTGTATGGATACTATCATACAATGACATGCTCTGATTGGTCAGTTTCTGGATACTATCATCCAATGACATGCTCTGACTGGTACACTATTGTATGGATACTATCATACAATGTCACACTCTGACTGGTACACTATTGTATGGATACTGTCATCCAATGACACGCTCTGATTGGTCAGTTTCTGGATACTATCATCCAATGACACACTTTGATTGGTCAGTTTCTGGATACTATCATCCAATGACACGCTCTGATTGGTCAGTTTCTGGATACTATCATTCAATGACATGCTCTGACTGGTACACTATTGTATGGATACTATCATCCAATGACATGCTCTGATTGGTCAGTTTCTGGATACTATCATTCAATGACATGCTCTGACTGGTACACTATTGTATGGATACTATCATACAATGTCACACTCTGACTGGTACACTATTGTATGGATACTATCATCCAATGACACGCTCTGATTGGTCAGTTTCTGGATACTATCATCCAATGACATGCTCTGATTGGTCAGTTTCTGGATACTATCATTCAATGACATGCTCTGACTGGTACACTGTTGTATGGATACTATCATACAATGTCACACTCTGACTGGTACACTATTGTATGGATACTATCATCCAATGACACGCTCTGATTGGTCAGTTTCTGGATACTATCATCCAATGACATGCTCTGATTGGTCAGTTTCTGGATACTATCATTCAATGACATGCTCTGACTGGTACACTGTTGTATGGATACTATCATACAATGACATGCTCTGACTGGTACACTATTGTATGGATACTATCATACAATGACATGCTCTGACTGGTACACTGTTGTATGGGAAATCAGAATACCAAGTCATGGTTATAGCAGCTCCCTTTTTTTTTTTTTTTTTTAAAGGAGGTCTGAAAAATATTGGTTTGGTGGGGGATGTCTGAAAATCTTACATCCACTGAAATCAGAACTGGATGCATTTATAAACACATAGAGAGATAAAGATCCCAGTTGTGCTCAGATTTAGGAATTAAAACTGTGTACTGGTATTTGGGTTTAGTGTACTAATGTTGTGAGGAAATTAATTGTGTGTTTAAAGTTTTTGAAGATAAGTTTTGGAGTGAAATAAAGTTTTAAAATCCATGATAATTTCAGAATTCATTTCAAAATTCATGAACACACTTTTATACATGAAAGGAAATCAATTCTGTTAACATTAAATTAGCAAATCATGGAAGCATCTTCATTTTCACTCCGCTTATAACAATATACCTGGATCACGCTTTTATGTAATCAGTATAGTATGATCAATATATACACACATATTTTTTGGCTAGCCACTGTAGTTTTCCATTACCTAAACAATATATATATATATATATATATATATATATATATATATATATATTCATATATTCATATACACACACGTTCAACTTCAGTACATACATGTGTACATACACCTATACATGTACACATTAAATACGTTCAACTTCAGTACATACACTGATACATATACCTAAACATACACCTACATATATATACGTACACATACATATACATATACACCTACACATATATGTACACATACACTTACATGTACACCTATATATACACCTACATATACACCTACACATATATGTACACCTACATATACACCTACACATATATGTACACATACACCTACATATACATATACACATATATGTACACATAGACGTACACATTCATGTACACATACATGTATATATAAACATACACATTCACGTAAATGTACACATACATCTACACATATATGTACACATACACTTACACCTACACTTACACATCATACACATACACATATACATACATGTACACATACACCTACACATATACATACACTTACACAAACACATATGTACACATTAAATACATTCAACTTCAGTACATACATGTACATGTACACACATACATACACATACACACACACACTAACACATATACATACATGTACACATACATGCACACATGAAAAAGATTAAAGTAAATTTCATGCAAGGCATTTGAGACTTTGATACATATTGGGTTTTGTATTTTTTAGACAGGGAATATGAGTAAATATTCTAAGCTCATCATGCTGAAGAACATAGCCCTGCATGACCCATCCTACCCACCCTTATAACAGAAAGATTGACATCTATCAACCCTAATGTACCAACATGTATAATAAATAGTATACATAAAATTTATATTCATTAATTGATGTATTAATTTTAGTACCCTCAGATAAGCCTGTAAGCTTTAATTACAGAGTATACTTTGTTTTTATGACAGTATCACAAGAACTTGCATTCCATTCTGAAATAAAGTGAAGTGACCCTGAAGATTTAACAGATTTATGACATATAGTACATAAACTGGATAGTCATTAAGGCAGTGATGTTTGTAATTTTTATCTCTTTCAAAGTGGCACCAGCTCTGTGTGGATGCTTTTGATTTATGGCATCGTGTTTGATTATTGTTGAACATTTTTATGGCTGGTGTTTGCCTATTGACCTGTTTTCGATTACTGCCCAGTTTATCAGGTGTATCCATTGAGAAAACTTACCATAATTCAAACCATGCAGGAAAAGCAAATTTATAAACATGATTCCCAATAGAGATAGATTCTCTTTTAATAATTTCGCTGAAAATTACTGACATCTACTGCTCTTAAACTTAAAGAAGTAGAAATACTTCATTCCTTAATATATTACACTGTATCAAATTGTCATCATTTGAAAATCAGTGTGTGTGTGCGTATTTATAATTTTCTTAAATCCAGTTTGTTTGATTTCTTTACATTGTAGAGTGTATTTAAGTATATATAATACACAGATATTTTGTGAACTTTATTTCCAGTGTTTAATGATGATATGTAATTTTCAGTCACAAAGAAGAAGTGGAGGTAACATAGACCCCAACGAAGTTGACCTCTCAGTGACCAAGGTCTTCCCTCAGAACAAATGGGTATGACTAAATACAGCATGGACCGCTTGTCTCCTTTCGCATGAAAAAAAAATGCGCTCTCTGTTCAGCATGAGTGAAAATGTATCAACCTACAACCATCATAGAGTACTATTCTATAGACATTGGAAAGAGTACCTCATTGTTAAGAAGTTGTCCTCATCACATGTTAGTTGAATGTTTTTGTATGAATGGAATCCATTTTTTGATGCATGGGAAAATGCTGAAGCAATTGTTAAGTGTCTAATGATCATTCTTGTTTGACCTTGAGGTATAATGTATTTAAGGACACAAAATTGTTAGTCATATATTCTTAACAAAACAAATTATATTACCAGATCCTCACAGAAATACTCACCTAAACTAGCTGTGTGTACAATAGAAAGAATGTTCAATTTGACATAAAACAATTTTTTTGTCTTGCCAAATACTCAACATTTGGAATACATGTATTTGAAATTGTCATCCCCTTTAATGCCCCATCTTGTCATTTTTCTTCTTCTGTAACATGGCACTTTTCAGTGTGAGTATATATTTTTTCATATTTTGCAATGAAACACAATTAATGATTAACTCCAGAGTCACATGCAGATACATGTATGCTATTACATATGTTAGTTTAACATATACTGATTAACCATGACTAATCGATAAAATGCTGTTGTTCTAGCAAATTGCTGCATTTAAAGTAAATTAAACAAAATTAACTTTGGTAGTAATATTTAACTCTAAATGAGAATGTTTGGCAAATCTACATACCCTAACAATGCAATGAGATACACTGGAATCTCACCATGTCTGTCTGTCTGTCTGTGAGTACTTTTAAAGTTGAATTGTAGGTTTATTTCCTTGCTTTGATATCACAAATGATACACAAATCAGACTGCCATATGGCACCTGTGGATGCTATTTTTAATGCATGGTTCGGATGCTGCATCTGTCACTCGTTTTATGCCTCAGTGATTGTGGTGGGGAAAGGCAGAAAAGTGGCATCCTACTTCCTCACGACAGAAAATATACTATCCAAACTTGGTCTAATTTAAAAACACTTCATTCTATAGATTGGAATGCTGGGTCTGGATATCATTTTGGGTTTTTATATGGTGACTGGAGAGCACTGAGACATGTTTCAAGCATGTTATCATGAAAGTCGTAATGTTATCATGAAAGTCGTAAAGTCCCTGAAATGTTCTACTTTACCACTTGAACCATGTGAGCGAACGATGAGTGAATGGTGAATGAATGCTGAATTAAGACAGAACCAATAACATCATTGAAGGTCAATATTTCTATATATTAATGTATTGAATTTATTCTAACTTGTCCAAAATTATTTTTTGAGTGTGACATTTGATTTTTGAATTGACTATTAAGACCAGTAGATGTATATTTCCATCATGTTAGAGAAATAGATAATAAGAATTACAATCTTATGATTAGATCGATGATTTTATGTTGAATATAAGTTCAGACTTATCTCTTTTAAGTTGTTATAAGTTTAGACTTTTTTTTTGTAGAAATAATTAACAAATTAATACTTATGTATTTAATATCCATGAACTCTTTCCACCCTTATATTTACATTTTTCATTTTCGGAGCTCCTTCAAGTGACAAAGAAAATGAAAACTAAATAATGTGTGAATAGTGAGTGCATGGTGAGTGAATTCTAAAAGCTTTGTGAATGTTGAACGCGAAGAGTTGGTGAATGGTGAACAGAGAGTGCCTGCTGAATGCAGTGAACAAATGGCAAGTGGACAGTGAACAAACGAAAAAATAGAAAAGTAGAACATATCAGAGACTTTCAATATACAAAATTGGCAGAATTTGTATAGTGCATCCTTGAATGTTGTGTCTGACCTATGTTTATGCATCAGTGACTTTGGTTAAGAATAGCATCTAGATACATGTATGCTTCCAGTTGATGAATATTGATGTGTGGATACGTGGATATTTTCTTTGATTCATGCCTCAAACACTGCCTCTAACTGAATTTTGTAGTTTTCCTGTAAAGTACATAAAGCTACATGTCTATGGACCAATCTTGCATCATTTATTCTCATTGGCAAATTAACTGTACTTTGAATGCTGCATTCAAGCAATATTTTTATGTCCCTATATTGAAGATTGGTGGCATATTGTTTTTATCCTGTCTGTCTTTCTGTCTGAAACTTTAACCTTCCTCATAATATTTGAATGGTGAGTGATATTGTTTTCATTTTCCTTTTGCCAAGACATATTTCTTTTGGTACCAAAGTTTTGACCTTGTGATGTTGATCTTGGAGTTTGACCTACATTTATGAAAAGAAAACCTAAGTGATATCTTCTGAACTATTTAAGGTAGAGCTTTCATATCTTATCTATGGATTCCTTATGACAAGGCCTTCATTTGGTACTATGATTTTGTGACCTTTAAGTTTGACCCAAATTTCAAAACTTTAACCCAAACTCATAACTTTTGCGTGATTAGTGATAGGGTTCCCATATTTCATATGTGTATTCCTTATGACAAAATCTTTCTATTGCTTTCAAATTTTTTACCCTGTGGCATTGGCCTTGGAGCATTCTTTTGTTGCCACCAGGGGCATAATGTTTAGCAAACACATCTTGTTCCAAATGAGTGATTGTAAGAGAAGATTGGGCTTCAGGTTCAATCTTGATTGTGGGAGGTATTTAGTCCCATCTGGACAGCTCTAAATTTTAATTGCTCTCTAACTTCTCAAAATATTTGACTTAGTCTTTATGTTTTAGACCATATATAATGCTCCTTTTGGAGTAAAGAAATTTGAGAAGAAGTTAAACTCTTGATATTGAAATTTTCAAGGATACATGTAGTTAACTGGTGATTCAATGTCTTTTACATAAACAGCATGTGGGCTGTATAGTAAATCAATTATGTTTAATGTCAAAATCTTTCCCGTTGAAACCTGAAACTTTTTGGCTATTTTCGTAGAAAGATACACCTGTCAAATATGATGTGAACAGTCAGGAGGTTGCGATTGTTTCCCCACCTCCAGAACAAAGTGAATCAGGGCTTAAAAGACAGGGCAGTAGATTAAAGAGGAAATTACAGCGGGTCCGCAACAAATGAAATATTCAGCAGCATATAAACAGTAATTAACGCAAAGGTCACTCATCTAGTCTAACAAACAATATAACTTGTTCATGTATCTAAAAATGTTTTTTACAGTTTGAATTTGATAGATCTGTGCATATAAACTGCATATACTGGTATTAATAGAAAACGGTTATAATGTAGAAAAATATGCGTCCATTATTCATTTATTATAAAGCTTTACAGAACTATGATCAGTCAGGAACGTGTAGACAACAAGTGTTGAATTTGTATTGAATAATTGCAACAAATAGTCAATAGTGTTTGTGTATGCAGTATTAACAGAATCTATACAATATTTGCCACTGAGTCAAAACAAGTATAAATGTAGCCATTTATTGATCTCATTTGCCTATTCTGTTTTGAAATTTCGTATTCAACTGCTCTCTTGCAAGAACTAGTGATGGTCAGTTGTTTTGATAAAGATATCACATATCGTACTTGATCATTTACATCAGACATCGGTAATTTACAGGTTTTTTGAAATGTAAATTACCATATATCCATTTTTTTCCTGCTGACTGACTTCTTTAATTTGTAAGCCAGGGCATTTTCTTTCTCAATCCCTAATCGCAAAAATTGTTGCAACATTAGAGAATCCATAGAGAGTACTGAAGAATGATTAATGATTACAATATTTGCCATTTCTAATCCATCTAATCCTAAAACTGTACTGTACGTTAAGATAGATATGACCCAAAACTTACAAACTAAACACACACTGTTTAGATATTTTGCTATTTATTAAAATTAGCCACTAATCCATAAATTGTGCATGGAAAAACCCCAATGGATGTATTGACACTTAAAGTGGGGGTCTAATCTATTGCTACGTGCATAGTTAGAAAATCTAAGGGAGTAAAATTTGTCTGTTTTATTGGTATTATTTTAGATAGGTGCAGAACTGTAGCTCTCTTGGGAAAAATGGGATAGTACTCTGGAAATTTTCCATGCAGAGATCCATTTTTAGAGAGAGAGAGCTAAAGTTCTACAGCTTTTAGAGGTTGGTGGTCGTGATGGTAAAAATAAATTTCCAGAGCAATTTTGTTTTTCTGTTCTGAATAATGTTATCATTAGATTAAATATAGAATGTAGTATAATTCTTTTGATTAGTGAAACGAAAATATGAAAAGGTACCATGAGAAAGAGCAGGTTAAAAACTTCAGTGCATTAGGAACATCCAAAAGAGGATGTGTAGATTTAGTATGAACACGGTTCATTATACATGTAGAACCTAGCTGTTTAGCATCATGCAAGATAATCAGTTCAAATCTTTTTGGGTTGGGGAATAATCTCTTTAAAATCATGTTATTCAAAACAAATTTAATTTAAATTCATTAATTTTAATGAATGTTCTTTAACCCTCCATGGAACAAAGCCCTTTTGGACTATTTATGGCCCTTTTGCTGTTTTATGAATGATAATGATCGAATATCCTAAATACCATGAAAGATCCTTGATTAGGGTTTTCATCTCCTTGAATTGAAGGTCATACATAGTTTTTTATGCAATTTTTTCAATCTTTCATACAAATTTAACATTTGCAATGTTGATTTCACGTCTAAAGTCATAGATTTCTCCTTCATAAAACACTACATTTTATTATTCTAGAAAATATTATCACACAACTTGAAACATTCCTTTACTTTTTTAAAACATTGAGACGGTGGAAAGATCTCTAATTAGGATTAGCTGATTTAGATACATTACTTTAATTAATTTTCTCTTTAGTGATGTAATTTAAAAGCATTTTAAAACTCATCCTGTTGACAAGGAAAGAAATCTGAACCATCTTGACTAAATATTTCACCAATGATTTCATAATAAGATTAAGTCTGGTATGCCTTAGATGATGATATCAAAACAAATTATTTTGACATTACAAACTTTAAAAGGCATGCATCTACCATACCATTTTCAAATAGTGAATAATTTAGCCATTACTTTCCTTAAATATCTGGGTTCTCTTCTTGCTACAAGGTGATGACATAAACTAGCAGAAATGCATGCATCAAATTGTTTATGTTTAATTTTGAAAATCAAACACACAGAACAGCAGTATGGTTGATTTCTAACGGCAATACATGTATACGACACAAATTCTCTTGAATAAAACACACTTTAAGTCATAACATCCTTTGTTAAACAAGAGATTGTAGACATTGATTTACAGACAAGATAATATCTCCTAGTACAGTTTTATCTACAAATTGAATGCTTTAAACCACATGTTGTGTATTTGCTGTATGAATTTGACATGAGAAGTACAGCATTTAACTTTTTATAGTATATATGAAATATATATGAAATGTGATGTATGTTTATATTGTGTATAAGAATGTAGGAAGGTGTTTTTATCTTCAGTCTAGTGCTTGCTACAAGAAATTTTGTTGAATTAATTTATAATAATTTTGCTCTTTTATCCATTATGCATGAAGATAATTCTCTTTTACATGTTTAGTGAACAGTGTTTATGATTTTTATTACTGTACATGCAGCATCATATATATGTATATCTATAGAACAAGTTTTAAGATGTGGTATACAGAAAAAAAACCTTTTTACTATCTTCATTTTACATTCCATTCACTCAGTATTTAAAGTGTGAGGTAAATTATCTCATCTACCAAGAAGAGAGATATTCATGTTACTATAAATAGTGTGATGCAATTTCACATTTTTGGACCATTATCAGGTGAAAGGAATTTTTCTGTATACGTCATTATATATGAGATTCAATGTACCCAGCATGAACTTTCTCCAAAATATCAGTTTTGTGTGCTCCGTAGACAGTCAGGGCTCTCACTAAAACATGTAATGTAACTGATTTAAGTCATTTTCTGAAATCCATATATCTGGTTATTCATTTCCAAAGTGGAGAAAATGCAGAAAGGGGTGAAAAATGCACAAAAATAAATAACACTGTATGATTGAGTTAAGCATTATTTTGTTGAGTTTTTTTCTAGTAAAGTCATAAAAGATGTTCTAGGCACCACTTTGGTGAGTTTGCCCCTTAAACCAGTAATATTTAAGTATTGAATAATTTTTTGTTGTTGACATCTTTTGTACTTGTAACATGGAACAACGTCCAGACTAATTGAGAAACATGTGTTATGATCATTTGTTTGCATAGCATTTCTTGTAATATGTACAAAAAATCGTTAATGCTTATGTTGACATTATATTTTCAATAAGATACTTTGAAATTTACTTATTACTCCATACATGTCTGAAATTAACAAACAGCCACACACTCGATACTGGTTTTATCTAGTTCTACAACACAAAGACCTCCATGAGTACAGTTTTAAGTCCTGATTTGCTTGGGCCAGGACAGGCTCTCAAAGCTTGCGATGTAGTTGAATGGGGGGGGGGGGGGGGGGGTTATATTGGAATGTACAGTAATGTAAAACTTATACGGTACCAATTTTGATGCACCAGATGCGCATTTTGACAAATGATGTCTCTTCAGTGATGCTCAACTGAAATGTTTGAAATCCGAAATAACAATGAAGTTTTAAAGCTATTATAGGGAAAAACAGTGTGCCAAAAAAAGTGGAGTCAAATTCATCTAAGGATAAGAGCTATGCGTGAGGGAGATAATCCTTAATTTTGAAATGAATTTCTAAATTTTATAACAGCAATTAAATATACCTCCGTAATTTCAAGCTAGTAACAAAGTACATTTACTTAGCTATTGGGCTGTAGAGACCCTCGGGGACAAACTGTCCACCAGCAGAGGCCTGGACCCAGGGGTCATAATATAAGTGTACTCTATTGTACTCAGTAATTAGTTACATTAAAAGATAGCTTGTTTGAGTGAGGTCCTTGACTGGTAAACCTGAATATAGTTTCTTGTTTGAGTGAGGTCCTTGACTGGTAAACCTGAATATAGTTTCTTGTTTGAGTGAGGTCCTTGACTGGTAAACCTGAATATAGTTTCTTGTTTGAGTGAGGTCCTTGAATATAGTTTCTATGAGTTCCTACTGCTGAATGTACTGTATTAAGCAATTCTGTGTAGTACGTATATTTACAAATTTACAAAGTATTTGTATGTATGTGTTGTTTGCTGATATCTTAAGCTTTTTATTGAATGTGATTTACATGTTTGTGGATTAGGTTTTTCTGTAATTAGAATAACCAATTGATGTCAGCATTGTGATTTTTATACAATGTCATTAGTGTAGAGTTACAAGGTGCCCATTTTTCAGAATTTTGAAATATTAATTTTTTATCATAAAATGTAGCGAAAATCTTTTCTATAATAAGGATTTTAGTTTACAAAAATTAAATGAAGTTTACTCAAGTTTTCTTTTAAATGCATAAATGGACAGAGAAATCATTTACAAAAATATCTGTTGTGAATAAGAATTCTTTAAATGCATATTTAACAAAAGATGAATTGGTGGATAGACATATTTTGATATTAGACGTACTACACATGCAGTAGCAATTTACTTCAATCATTGAAACATACGCGTATGTATATTGTACTAGAAACACACATGTATATTGTACTACAAACGTACGCGTATGTATATTGTACTACAAACATACACGTATGTATATTGTACAAAGAATTGCAGACAAATACAAGGAAAGTATTGTGTCATCAGCTACAAAAGACCTATCTTTCTGGATGAAATCATTTTTGTTTTGTTCCAAAGTGAAATTTGAAGGTTGCACATTTCATCAAATAAAGACTTTTTAAAAATCTTATATTGATGATTGAACTTCTTCCTCATTCAGTTAATTTAGTAAGTGGTTCCAGACTTTCAAAGGAGGCAGTGTTGTAGTTACCGGTGATGCCAGTATTTATGAACCACACATTGTCTGTCAAACACTGAAAGGATGTGATTCATAACCACAACAATTCCATTCCACGTTAGGGTATCCGTGACTGTAGTCTCATTAGAGCTGACCACATCCCATTTTGGACAGATTTGACGAAATTTCTTCTCAGATGATTCATTGGTTGAATTTAAACTTATTCAGCTTTAATGGGCAGGAGCAGACTAATTCATTATGTTGGTGCAATCTGAGTTAATTCAATAAATTGGCCTAATCTCTCCTACATGTTCTGCCCAGTTGCCCACCCTCTGTAACATATTTCAAATATCATATGTTATACGTAAAAATGTTTGGTCTTGATTTCAACACAAATAGGGGGGTCTTGGAGCTGTCTTTAAGCCCGCAGTGGGTCCAGGGCAGGCCCAGTGGGCGAAGCCTCTTAAAGCTACTGAATTCTGACAAATTAAGACGCACATTTGCTGTTGTATTTTTGGAGATGTTTCTGTATTTAAATGAAGTTTGTGAGGAAGGCGCGGTCCTGGATCCGCCACTAACGCTTAAGTTACAGAATGGCTACTGATCAATAAGTGAAAAATCAATCATATCCTATACCGAATCCCACACCCTGCATTTAATGATCAATCTCGGGGGGGGGGGGGGGGGGGTTACCTGGTATCCGAACATCCCACATAGTTGTCAAAAATATATGTTCGTCTATTTTTAGGTAGTTTTAGTAATGAAATGTCTTATGTTGTGCCCTTACTAAAGGTTCCTCGCCCCTTGTAAAGACTTACAAGGGGGATTTCTGGTAATGCGCATGCTTATAGACTAGCGATCAGGTTTTCTGGATATGTTAAAATGGCGAAAAAAATCCATACTGACAACTTTTGATATTTTTAATTTTAAGAGATACGATGTTATGAGTTGTAGGTGAAATTGGATGAAAATTGTCTCGCAAAAACTTGCTTACAATTATTTTATTGTTTTTGCTGAAAAGGGATAAAATGAATTGGACTTTAATCTTTCAGTGCTGTTTTATTGATATCATGCACATGTATACAAAGATCAGTACCCCTTGCTTGTTGTACAAGGCGACTGAATTGGGCGGTCCTTCGGACGAGACCGCAAAAACCGAGGCCCCGTGTCACAGCAGGTGTGGCACGATAAAGATCCCTCCCTGCTCAAAGGCCGTAAGTGCCGAGCATAGGCCTAAATTTTGCAGCCTTTCACCGATAATGGTGACGTCTCCATATGAGTGAAAAATTCTCGAGCGGGACGTTAAACTATATACAGTGAAAGGAAATGAAAATTAAAAACAATGTTTGATTACATTTAATTAATGTATTTTGAAGCATATCGCCTCAGATCAATGAGGGTGGAAACGTTAGATGATTTGCTAAATTCTGAAATGATAGTTTAGCCATAAACACTCTAGATTAATGAAAAATATGTATATTGTTTATACAGTAACTGTTTTTGCGTACCGTTGAACTCCTATGATTTGCAAGTTGGGCTGCAGGCAAATTTGTTGTTGAGTTCTCGAGATATTCGAATTTTTACTAATAATGTTTTTAAACAGCATTGTTGTAAGATAAAATTATTTGTTCGCCCAAGAGTTGTGTCGTGTATCAAATTAATAAAAGTGTAATGTTTTGAAAACAATTTTTAGAAGTTTGTAAGTATTTTGGAAAATTTCTTGAGTTATAGTCCCACATGAGTTGTAATATTTCCCATCGTAACGTTTGACTAAACCAATTTCAGATCAATATGAAGGTAGTTTACCTCGTGTACTTCTTTCCATATTTATTTTAGACATTCTGCTTTGGTGTATTATAATCAACTCAAATTATCCCTGTTCTATTCTGTGAAGTATATTATACAATGACTTATTTTTTCAGAGTTACTAATAATTAATTATATGAATAGTGAAAATGCATTGAAAGATATACTTTGGTATGTACAATACTGTCCAATGGAGTATATGACAGAAGTTTTATAGATATCGAATTATACGTAATTTTTAGCTCACCTGAGCCAAATACTCGGTGATAGGTAAAGGTTTTGGAATAAGGGTTATATTAAATTAGAACAAATGTGTCAAGGGCTCAATATCGTGTGCTAAAATTAAGGGTTACATCAAATTGGACCAAAAGTGTCAAGGACTCTATATCGTGTGCTAAAATTAAGGGTTACATCAAATTGGACCAAAAGTGTCGAGGGCTCTATATCGTGCTAAAATTAAGGGGTTAGTTGTTTGTTTTACACCACGTCGATATAATCTTTCACTTGTATTAAAACGTCATCAGTTGTAGCTGAAGTACAACAAATTAACCTATGTCAATGCCTGCCGCGACACGGGACCTCCGTTTCCGAAAGACCTAAGGAGATTTGAACCACTACCTGTTTGGCGCGGTCATTGCACGAGCGGGGCTCGAAATCACGACCTTCTGGTTACGAAGCAAACGCTCTACCACTAAGCTTCCTTCATAAGAACTACTAGTCAAATTTTTACCAAACTTGCACGAAGACAACGCAATATGTATGATAATGATGCATCGCCCTTGGGTAAAGAGCATGACAGCATTTTCAGAAACATGGACTATGCAAATGGTAGCATGTTTTGAATTGTATAAAAGTTTCACCTTTTATTAGAATCCACATGATTAGACTTTCTATGCATTTTTCTGCTACTGATCAATGATCATGTGACATTTGTCTTTCTTTTTAAAGTTTTTTTAAAAAGTCATTTATGCTAGCAACCTTTGAGGCAGAGGTTAAATAATTTCAGCTGTGTATTATATATAACGGCATTTTAAGAATTATCCTATCCCAGACGAGTAAATAATGAAGGATTGATTTTCAGTTGAATTAATTTCACATTTTATCTACAGTTTAGTGCATTAATTCAGGATCTTTGAGGAGATTTTAAAAAAGCAGAATGCTTTTTTATAATAAGAATTATTTGAACTTAAGTGTAAAAACTATTTAGACAGCCAATAAGAATATACCCAAGGCTGTCCCTCAGAAAGCATATCAAATCGAAGAAAACAGTACAAACTATCTTACTTCTACACATACATTTTAACGTAAATCATAGAAAATACATGACGTCATAATAAATGGCGTTGTAGCATTGTTAGACAGAAAAATCTCATATGTCTGTCTCACACTGGTAATGTCGGCCTCACACTGGTGATAATGTAAGAAGAATATATTATTTTTGAGTCAAAAGGTCATGGGTCAGCGATTGATATTAATATGGTGTTGCTTGGTAATATTCTTGGTTCATTCTCTTCATTGAGCACAAAAACTTTATTATTCTCCATGAATTTATAATGGATATTTTCTTCAAAATAGCTGCATATGCTTGTCTTGCTTTCAATCATGCAATGTACTTAAAGGAAACTTTTCAGAGAACTATACATGTACTACTTTCATCATATGATGCATTTATATATTGACGCAGTTTGGTTTAAGAATTTCGACAGGTTTTTAAAAACTTTTAAAACACAAGAGATAAAGCACGTCAGCCCTGTATACTATTTCAACTACAAGTTCCATTCATTTTTGATTTCTTATTGGAAAATAAAATTTAAAGATATCTGCTTAAAATTAGCTTATATGATACGGAAATTTCCGAATTTGATTGACAGCACAATGCACCAGCAAAGAGCATCCCTCTATCAAACGCATTTCAGCCCTTGCTGATTACTTTGTAAACAGAGAAACACAAAATACAGTAGTCAATTCCATTCTTAGATTATACAGTACAGTGTAACAGTGTACTTAGTAACTGTAAAATCTAATATAGTCAAATATACCGTGAAACCGTGAGAACTGACAAACTACAGGACGTTCCAGTAGAACTGACTACCCCTATAGTACGTTCCAGTGGAACTGACAGCCCCTATAGGACGTTCAAGTAGAATTAACATCCCCTATAGGACGTTCAAGTAGACATGACAACCCCTATAGAACATTCCAGTAGAACTGACAGCCCCTATAGGACGTTCCAATAGAACTGACAACCCCTATAGGACGTTCCAGTAGAACTGACAGCCCTTACAGGACATTCCAGTAGAATTGACAGCCCCTATAGGACGTTCCAGTAGAACTGACAGCCCCTATAGGACGTTCAATTAGAACTAATAGACCCTACAGGACGTTCCAGTAGAAATGACAATCCCTATAGGACGTTCCTGTAGAACTGATAACCCCTACAGGACGTTCCAGTAGAACTAACTACCCCTATAGGACGATCCAGTAGAACTGACTACACCTATAGGACGTTCCAGGAAAACTGACTACCCCTATAGGACGTTCCAGGAAAACTGACTACCCCTATATGACGTTCCAGTAAAACTGACTACCCCTATAGGACGATGCATTGGAAATTGTCAGTGGCTTTAGGCATCGCGCACTAAATCTCCAAGGCACTGAAACCTTTAGGTTCATTGTAATCCTTTTGAAACTTTGCATGCAAGGGAATCGAGAATTACAGGAAGAATACACACTGTTTATACAGTGTGAGGTAGAGTATACACACATTCTATCCAATGTGAGGTAGATATAAACAGTCTATCCAGTGTGAGGTAGATATACACAGTCTATCCAGTGTGAGGTAGATATACACAGTCTATCCAGTGTGAGGTAGATATACACAGTCTATCCAGTGTGAGGTAGATATACACAGTCTATCCAGTGTGAGGTAGATATACACAGTCTATCCAGTGTGAGGTATATACACACAGTCTATCCAGTGTGAGGTAGATATACACAGTCTATCCAGTGTGAGGTAGATATACACAGTCTATCCAGTGTGAGGTAGATATATTCAGTCTATCCAGAGTGAGGTATATATACACAGTCTATCCAGTGTGAGGTAGATATACACAGTCTATCCAGTGTGAGGTAGATATACACAGTCTATCCAGTGTGAGGTAGATATATACAGTCTATCCAGTGTGAGGTAGATATACACAGTCTATCCAGAGTGAGGTATATATATTCAGTCTATCCAGTGTGAGGTATATATACACAGTCTATCCAGTGTGAGGTAGATATACACAGTCTATCCAGTGTGAGGTAGATATATTCAGTCTATCCAATGTGAGGTATATATACACAGTCTATCCAGAGTGAGGTATATATATTCAGTCTATCCAGTGTGAGGTATATATACACAGTCTATCCAGTGTGAGGTAGATATACACAGTCTATCCAGTGTGAGGTAGATACTCACAGTCTATCCAGTGTGAGGTAGATATATTCAGTCTATCCAGTGTGAGGTATATATACACAGTCTATCCAGTGTGAGGTATATATACACAGTCTATCCAGTGTGAGGTAGATACAGTCTATCCAGTGTGAGGTAGATATATTCAGTCTATCCAGAGTGAGGTAGATATACACAGTCTATCCAGTGTGAGGTATATATACACAGTCTATCCAGTGTGAGGTAGATACAGTCTATCCAGTGTGAGGTATATATACACAGTCTATCCAGTGTGAGGTAGATATACACAGTCTATCTAGTGTGAGGTATATATACACAGTCTATCCAGTGTGAGGTAGATATATACAGTCTATCCAGTGTGAGGTAGATATACACAGTCTATCCAGTGTGAGGTAGATATACACAGTCTATCCAGTGTGAGGTATATATACACAGTCTATCCAGAGTGAGGTATATATACACAGTCTATCCAGTGTGAGGTAGATATACACAGTCTATCCAGTGTGAGGTATATATACACAGTCTATCCAGTGTGAGGTAGATATACACAGTCTATCCAGTGTGAGGTAGATATACACAGTCTATCCAGTGTGAGGTAGATATACACAGTCTATCCAGTGTGAGGTAGATATACACAGTCTATCCAGAGTGAGGTATATATACACAGTCTATCCAGTGTGAGGTAGATATACACAGTCTATCCAGTGTGAGGTAGATATACACAGTCTATCCAGTGTGAGGTAGATATATACAGTCTATCCAGTGTGAGGTAGATATACACAGTCTATCCAGAGTGAGGTATATATATTCAGTCTATCCAGTGTGAGGTATATATACACAGTCTATCCAGTGTGAGGTAGATATACACAGTCTATCCAGTGTGAGGTAGATACTCACAGTCTATCCAGTGTGAGGTAGATATATTCAGTCTATCCAATGTGAGGTATATATACACAGTCTATCCAGAGTGAGGTATATATATTCAGTCTATCCAGTGTGAGGTATATATACACAGTCTATCCAGTGTGAGGTAGATATACACAGTCTATCCAGTGTGAGGTAGATACTCACAGTCTATCCAGTGTGAGGTAGATATATTCAGTCTATCCAGTGTGAGGTATATATACACAGTCTATCCAGTGTGAGGTATATATACACAGTCTATCCAGTGTGAGGTAGATACAGTCTATCCAGTGTGAGGTAGATATATTCAGTCTATCCAGAGTGAGGTAGATATACACAGTCTATCCAGTGTGAGGTATATATACACAGTCTATCCAGTGTGAGGTAGATACAGTCTATCCAGTGTGAGGTATATATACACAGTCTATCCAGTGTGAGGTAGATATACACAGTCTATCCAGTGTGAGGTATATATACACAGTCTATCCAGTGTGAGGTAGATATATACAGTCTATCCAGTGTGAGGTAGATATACACAGTCTATCCAGAGTGAGGTAGATATACACAGTCTATCCAGTGTGAGGTATATATACACAGTCTATCCAGAGTGAGGTATATATACACAGTCTATCCAGTGTGAGGTAGATATACACAGTCTATCCAGTGTGAGGTATATATACACAGTCTATCCAGTGTGAGGTAGATATACACAGTCTATCCAGTGTGAGGTAGATATACACAGTCTATCCAGTGTGAGGTATATATACACAGTCTATCCAGTGTGAGGTAGATATATACAGTCTATCCAGTGTGAGGTAGATATACACAGTCTATCCAGTGTGAGGTAGATATACACAGTCTATCCAGTGTGAGGTAGATATACACAGTCTATCCAGTGTGAGGTAGATATACACAGTCTATCCAGTGTGAGGTATATATACACAGTCTATCCAGTGTGAGGTAGATATACATAGTCTATCCAGTGTGAGGTAGATACTCACAGTCTATCCAGTGTGAGGTATATATACACAGTCTATCCAGTGTGAGGTATATATACACAGTCTATCCAGTGTGAGGTAGATATACACAGTCTATCCAGTGTGAGGTAGATACAGTCTATCCAGTGTGAGGTAGATATACACAGTCTATCCAGTGTGAGGTAGATACACACAGTCTATCCAGTGTGAGGTAGATATACACAGTCTATCCAGTGTGAGGTATATATATTCAGTCTATTCAGTGTGAGGTAGATATACACAGTCTATCCAGTGTGATGTAGATATACACAGTCTATCCAGTGTGAGGTAAATTCAATAGGTATCACTGTTGATGAAGTATTCAATGAATTACTATAAAATCATTAAATTTTGCGGAGATTAAACTGAATTTTTAAAAAATAGCAGCACGTTAAGGATGCCTTTAATTTCCAACGAAAAGAAATATACATGTATGTACTGCATGAACAACGCGATAACTACATGTATGAATTTAATTTCCTACGAACATGACATTAATCTTCCCATGAGGATGAAATTAAATCCTCGCGGACATGCTTCCCCCTTAAACTACGATTTTTTCACGCCATTGAAATAAATCATTCCTTAGTACATCATTTTGAAATTCAAAGAAAGTGCGAAAAGTTGTGTAATCTACAAAGAAGTTACAAGTTGTGCATCTTTGTCTTGTACAAATGTATCTATTTAAGAAATGGTTTTCATTTCTGAAAACATTTGAGGGTATAAACTGTGACGTTTTACGTCAGTTACTAACGCGCTTCATGAAAAGTAGGCCGGAGTGAAGCGTTGCAGATCATATCCTCATGTATTTTCCAAAATGAATAATCATTTCTTATATTTACATGCTGCTTTCTTTCTGTCGGAGTTTCCAGATAGATGTACTATCTTTATCAAGAATTTCTTAAGAAAGATCGGGTTTATATGGTTGTTACCCTGGTCCGTCTGTCACACTTTCATCTTCCAGCTCCTCTGGGGTTAAATTGGGGTTGAAAACAACGTTTTTCTATAGAAAAGACTGGTTTCCAGAACCTCTCTTACAATTTACGCAGTAGCCAAATTATCTTTTGGAAGATGATTGGTGGTGTCCTGTAGATGTGCAATAAGGTTTCGAAATTTTCATTTTCACCCTGGGGGCCAAATTTGGGTCGAAAAACGACGGGGTTTTTTTCTTTTAAAAAAATTATTTTTAAAAACATGGTTCCCAGAATTCCTCTTACAATTTACGCAATAGCCAAATCATCTTTTGAGAGATGATTGGTGGTGTCCTGTAGATGTGCAATAAGGTTTCGAAATTTTCATTTTCACCCTGGGGGCCAAATTTGGGTCGAAAAACGACGGGGTTTTTTTCTTTTAAAAAAATTATTTTTAAAAACATGGTTCCCAGAATTCTTCTTACAATTTACGCAATAGCCAAATCATCTTTTGAGAGATGATTGGTGGCGTCCTTTAGTTGTGTAAGAAGTTTTCAGAATTTTCTTTTTCGCCTTGAGGGGCAAATGGGGTGAGAAAACGACCAAAACGTCTTATGGTGTTCTGTAGATATGCAATAAAGTTTCGGAATATTCATTTTCACTGTGGGGCTAAGATGGTGGTCGAAAAATGACATTTTTGGACCAAGAAAACCTTGTTCCCAGAATTCCCCTTACATTTTACATTGTAGCCAAATCACCGTGTGGAATGTAAGTGTTTGTGTCCTATAGCTGTAGAATAAGGTTTCACGATTTTTATTTTCACCCTGGGAGCCACAACTAGGGGTTGAAAAACGACGTTTTACATTTTGTGCAGTAGCCAAATCATCTTTTGGGTGTCCTTCAGATGTATAAGAAGTTTTCGGAATTTTCTTTCGCCATTGGTTTCCGTATGTCGTTGTGCGTTAACAATTTTACATTTTTAACGTGCTCTTAAAATCATAAGGCCAATTATCAACATTTTTGTGTGAAGCATCTTTAAAATAAGAGGAATATGAATAGTGAAATTTATGTCTTACCACTTCTGGGACCTCATGGGTGGGGCAAAATATACAATCTTCTCTATTCTTACGCACGTGGGAGAAAAACCAAATGCATAGTTATGTTGTCCATGAATCCCTTTATCAACCTTGTGAAATTCATGGCCCCTGGGTCAGGGGTTCAGGCCCAAGGGTGGGGCCAATATGGTGAAAATGTATTAAATCTTAGAAAATCTTCTCTACTCTCATATATATTTGAAAAAATAAAATAAATGCATGATTATGGTAGCTCTTTACCTAAATTGTGAAATTCAGGGCTCTTGGGTCAGGGGTTCAGACCCTTGGACAGGGCCAATAATATGGTCACATAATGAAAATGCATTTTTAAAATAATATGGAATGTTAAAATGATTTATATGCTTCAAACTTCCATTTTTCCTTCTTCTGAATTGAATTGGAATTGTATGTATTTTGAAAGTTCCTCTCTCCATCACCCGTGGGTCCTTTCATTCCTACTCGCTCGTTCTCATGAATAATTAATGAGGCAATTTGATTGGGCGCTCAACGTATACCCTGAGCGAATTTGTCCAATCAACAAGACGCTTTCAGCCCAATTTCGGTATACAATTCTTGTGATAGCAAAGTTAAATTGATGCTACCTTTAAAGACAGAAGAGTTCCGTTACTATAACGATTACTTTGATTGGACGATATTTTTAAATATTTATTCATGAAAACGAGCGGGTAGGAATGAAAGGACCCACGGGTGATGGAGAGAGGAACGAAGCGTAATAAATCGTGGGTTTCCGACGATACTAGCTACCTAAACAATAAATATCAAAGACAAAAACATTGGAAATGTAAATTATTTAACCAACAGCTTCTTGGAGCCCGTTGGCTACATGCCTTAATTGGTCATATCCGACGTGTCGTTCTCCTCTCTGTTGACAATAATTAAAGCCACACGTCAACATACTATACGAAGACCTATACTATACGGAGACCTATACTTGATGTCTTTAAAATTCAACACTTTCTTCTGCAGGAGGATCGATTAAGCAAGTCCATGTTTGTTAAGAAATCAGAAGCGGTTAACAGGGACAGACAGTCAGACTTGTCAAGTCCTTATGTTGTACACAGTCAAAGCGTAAGGGGAGCGAGAATGGGGATCTATTACCCTTCCAAGGAATATCCCGTCTCTCAACGACAACCCCACAACTCTTCCCGTGAAGGCATGCCTAGCGAAGATATCATTGCTGGGACGCTGCAGGATAACGACCAGCACGGGAAAGTCGACAAACCGAACCCTAAACCAAAGGCTCCGCTTAAAAAGCAACGAAGCTGGTTTCTCTGGTAGAGGCAACTTACTGTATTACAAAGAACAACTATTGAAATTTGCTCATTTATGAAGATGCTTTCTATTTACTCCAAATAACTTACAGGGTTCATTCGTTCCTATTTGTTTTTAAACTGATCCTTCAATGTAAAAGATTTATTTATTTATAGCAAACATTAATTTTACTGATAGATATATGTATTATTGAATTCAAGAATATATATTGTTAGTATCGTTCAAAACGTGTTTTTAGCTTAGGATTATACAATGAAATTAGTCATTAGATTAATCAGGGTATAAGAAAAGAGCACAATTTACAGTCTTCCTAACCCAGAGCAAATTCGCACGTGTACTCCACGATTGATGTCATGTTTTGTTGTAAAGCGATGACAGATGATATAACAGTTTATATAACTAATGTCGTGTTTGTTACTTCGTTGTACACGATTCATGTCTCCACTTACAGCCCGGGTTAATGTTGTCGCTTTCATTGTTTCTTTTCTCTGTATCATGTACTCATCCCCATCAAACCCAGTATTAATAAATTAATCGCGCGGCATTGCTGAATGCTGTAGTGTTAGGCGAAACTTAAAATGCTTGTTTCCCCACTTGCGACTCATTATTTTGACCTATGGTAAGGTAGGAAAAGTATATATTTGGAATAGATTTTTTCAAGTAAGCAAATCACTCTCACCAAGTTTGAACACATTTCAACGGGAAAAGGCATGCACTTTGAAATAATAAAAAAGAATTCGGGAAGAACTTGCATTTCTTTCAATCGTGCGAATTTCTCAAGGTCGGTGAGCAAGGGGAAATAATCACACTTTAATTTATCGGGCTTGGGTCATTTTCGGCCTTGGGTCGTATCGCTATAATTTACCAGCCTTGGGTCGTGTTGTTATAATTCATTGGCCTTGGGTCGTGTCGCTATAATTTGTCAGTCTTGGGTCGTGTCGCTATAATTTATCGGCCTTGGGTCGTGTCGCTATAATTTATCGGCCTTGGGTTATGTCGCTATAATTTATTAGTCTTGGGTCGTGTCGCTATAATTCATCGACCTTGGGTCATGTCGCTATAATTTATCGGCCTTGGGTCGTGTCGCTATAATTTATCAGCCTTGGGTCATGTCGCTTTAATTTATCGGCCTTTGCACTTGTTTCGGCCTCGATCAGATTTGAAACTTACAAAATCTTATAGTAGAAATTTTAATGTTTGGCAGACATGTTTCAACCAAAGATTCATGTTAAAATTTCTTTGAGACGCTGTAGTGCTCATTGAGAGATTTACAATGTATTATGTAATTAGATTTGAAAATTATACGTTCAGTTTTAAAGTTAACCTTTCTAAAAAGTACGAAGTATGTTCGAGTGCAAGTATTACCTATCCAAAGCCACCCTCTGTTCGAAAGATAACACAGTAGGTCCTGTGTCAAAGCTAAATGTAACAAACAAATAATAACGCAATAATTGCGATTTATTACACTACATTTTGTTCAGTATTAGTACATTTCGCATTCTCTCTCTCTCTCTCTCTCTCTCTCTCTCTCTCTCTCTCATACATCAAACTTAATCAGATAGAAAACAAAATTGTAAGTAATTACTGATTTATTTTCAGAAATGTATATCATATCCATAGTAACAATATTTCAAAGCGTTAA
Organism: Ostrea edulis; assembly: GCF_947568905.1. Classification (NCBI taxonomy): domain Eukaryota; kingdom Metazoa; phylum Mollusca; class Bivalvia; order Ostreida; family Ostreidae; genus Ostrea; species Ostrea edulis. Next base: position 54,568,637 of record NC_079172.1, read on the forward strand.
TAAACTCATGATTGTGCCATTTTGATTGTTCCTATTGTGCATATGCATTGTACATTGTGATAAAGACCTGTAGATGTTGATTAGCTTGAAATATACAAATCTTTGACATAATATATTTCGTGTTATCTTCCACGTTGCTTATGATGTATTATACATGTTTATTTTTTATGGATCCAAATGTATTACCAAATTAAATTTGAAAATAAATGTTTTAACAACTTGATATTGCATACCTTTCTTCTAATTGCCATCACGAGACTGAGTGGTCAAGTTAGAGTACAGTCCATCATATTTTTAATTAACAGACAGAAATCCTTTACAAAACAAAGAATTAATTCAGCTAAACCATTCATCAACATGAAACAGTGGCGGATCTAGAGGGGGTTTACAGGTAATTTTTAGCCACTTTGGGGTTTTCAACCTTCCCTCTCGCCTGAAAATTTTCTGGATCAGCCTCTGTGACGGTATATGTATGTAACCATTTATTGCCCCCCCCCCCCCCACCCACCCAATGAATAAATAAATAAAATCTAAAAGTATACATATGATTAATATTCTATTGATTCTATCAATGACGTACATTCTGCTAGATGATAAAAAAATTAGATCTAGGAATAATTTCAAAAATCAGAATGACGGTCACCCCACAACCCTCCATCCCTTTGTATATTTGCGGTATACGATTGGATATCGATACAAGTTATATCGATACGAATAACAATAATTACAGGTACTCCACACCTTGTCATTATACTAATGCTTAGATGTCCATGTATGTTAAAGTTTTCACCTTAACGTATCATTACATTAATTGTAAGCGTGGACGAAGGAAGTTTCTTATAGCGATACAAAACGAATCGGAAGATGTGGAAAGTATAATAGAGCTAAATGTAAGAAATGATGTTTTAGTGCTTTGTTTTAATGCATTAACTTGCTCCATAATTATTTCTTTAGTTTTTGTAATTTGATTACATTTCAGTGCATATTTTATTTTATTTCATTTGGTCAAAAGCCTTTTGTTCTACTGTGACCCCCTTTTATACATTGTTACATTGCAAAAGGGAGTGATCTGATAAGGTTTTTAAAAAATAAAAGATATACCTATAATACTAAGTTTGTGGGAAATGCCCGTTACACGTGATAATTTGTAGAATAAGATAATAAATGTACATATTGATACCCAAGCAATTTTAATTTGGCTGAAATGTTCTACATTGACAACAGGCGTGTGGATCAACTCGTAATTCATGTACACACCATACGTTTTCACAGAAACATTTTGCATGATTAACTCTGTACTTATATATCGGAAGCGGAAATCAAAAGTTTCGACAGAGAAAACACGAATATGCACCCCGTGCTCAGAAGGTACGAAGAAGTTTGAAGCAGTGGACAGATATAGACCAGAAAGAAATTGAATATATGGTGATCGCACCCCAATCTTTGGTGTCGGGTGCATAACAATAGATATGATAATGAATAATATATACTTACATGTAAAAAATAATTTTCGACGATCAGTAACGAGAGTAATTTTAGCCACCTTTACAGTTTCTTGTTGGTTATTCATACACAATGCAGTATATACATGTACAGGTAAGTTAAGATATATATATATATATATATATATATATATATATATATATATATATATATATATATATATGAAATACGGATTACAAAAGAATCAACAGTCGAATTACAAATAAAGCGTGTTGAGTATTAATATCATTATAAAGTAGTTTTGTGGAGAATATACTGCATATTATAACCAGTCAACACGCTATCGTATTACCGGTAGTATCGTTATACAGTAGTACTGTGGAGATACTGTACATTATAACCAGTCAACACGCTATCGTATTACCGGTAGTATCGTTATACAGTAGTACTGTGGAGATACTGTACATTATAACCAGTCAACACGCTATCGTATTACCGGTAGTATCGTTATACAGTAGTACTGTGGAGATACTGTACATTATAACCAGTCAACACGCTATCGTATTACCGGTAGTATCGTTATACAGTAGTACTGTGGAGATACTGTACATTATAACCAGTCTACGCTCTATCCAGTTTGTTGGTTAGTTTCCTCTACGTCAGACATCAGAACTCAGTTACTCAGGAAGTCGATAAAAGCTTGAACACGTCGACCGGTGCTCACATCAAGGGCGCTAACTCGAATCTCAGTCTCTCCAAAAACCATTCTAGTTTGAATTTCCCGCCTTGATATCTTTGAAGAAGTTCCCTCCAAATCCAGGGATAGAGCACCGCATTTCTGAACGCCATTATCTGTGATGAATTTAGAGTCTGGATTGTCCGTGAAGTATATGTTAATTCGTATTTCCTTCTGATTTTCATTGGCTGGTTTATAACTTCGGAAGATCACGTCACCCAAAGCCACCGGCTGATTTTTGACGACATACTTATCTAAGACATCAGTGCACCACGTGGTGTCTCCTCTGACGATTTTCTTTTCTACTGGATGCATTTCTGGTCGGAATTTGTTCAGAACACCAACCCCATACGTCAGTCTAGATTTTCGCACATGAACAATTGTAGGATCTAATCCAAATAGTACAGAACCTATGAAGATCATTGAAATTGTGTCAAATCACACACCAGACGACAATACAGGTAAATGTTCATAGTATAACTAGTAAGTACAACTCCAGAAATCCCTTACCTTTCAGTATTGCAAGACCCACTCCTTGTGGAATAATCACTTTAAAAAATGAGCCAAATTCTTTCAAGATTTCTTGTTGCAAAATTGCCGATTCAGCAAACCCTCCTACTAAGAACATGTACTGTAAATCTAAAATAGGAAATCCATTAGTTATGTGTGAGTTAATTTTTATATGTCACCTTCTGCATGATATTAACATGGGTTGACTTTTTGTAAGTTGAGATTATAACCTTATGTTATATAATTATGATAGCTAGCAAATGAACACTTACCTCTGGTTCCTCTGTCGTTTAGCACGTCTCCAATAGCTTGTTTGATTCTATCCATTGTAGGAATGAATAGTCGCATCATTGCTTCCGGTGTAAATCGGAGCATGCCCAGACGTGACCATTGTATGTCTTTATCACCATATTTCTTGATGGCGTGTTCTATGGTCCCACTCTATTTTAATAATACAAGCGTACCTTAAATTTGCGTTTAAATATATGTTAGAATAAATGTTAGAATAATATTCTATAAAACAGTGATTAGATATTATAGACCTAACCTTGTGTTTCTTGCAGTAATCGATAAAAGAGAACGGCAGGGATACGTTTAGAGGAGTTGGCTTGTGGGGATTTGCAGAGCGTTTCCTGGATTCGAACGCGATCATCAAATCCACCCATCCAATGGGACATTTTTCTCGATAGTGTTTCACCAAGTCCTTTCCGAATATCCCATCAAGAACATGCTCAAAATCCAAATCGATCCCTTCAAAGAAATTTCGCGACTACATATCAGAATAATGTGCACACTTTATGAACTGTGGATTCAGAGTTTAGAGTAAATAGTAATGACGTCATCTTACCTACAGATCCGTACGGCCCACCCGACGCCCTGTACAGTTCTATCAGCTTCTCTCCTTTATCCACTTGGTGTACTGTTATATCTACAGTCCCGCCACCACAATCCACCACCATATAACGGCTGCCTAAAAACATCAAGCCACACAAGGCATTTCTGTTCCAGGAGGATACACAAACTTATCATCAACATTTAATTTTAACCAACAAACCTTGTATTACTAATTTCAAAATAGATAAATCAATTGATGTACATATGTATTATGTTCAAAGATCCTTTAACCCTGTCATTCTTTTTAAACAAAATATTGACGTTTGTTACAGTTTAAGGGGAATGTCTTTATGAGGGAAGGGGTTCACAAGACTATCCAACAATTCCACGATTATCGGTTTTATATACAATAGCCCATGCAAGAAAACAACACCCATATACATTGTACAAGGAACATGGCGAAAAAACAAGGAAAATGGATTAATTTGGATTCCGGTAATTACTCTATCACTTTAGGTTGTTAGGCTCTGTCACTTTAGGTTGTTAGGCTCTGTTACTTTAGGTTGTTAGCCTCTGTTACTTTAGGTTGTTAGGCTCTGTCACTTTAGGTTGTTAGGTTCTGTCACTTTAGGTTGTTAGGCTCTGTCACTTTAGGTTGTTAGGTTCTGTCACTTTAGGTTGTTAGCCTCTGTCACTTTAGGTTGTTAGGTTCTGTTACTTTAGGTTGTTAGGTTCTGTCACTTTAGGTTGTTAGGCTCTGTCACTTTAGGTTGTTAGGTTCTGTCACTTTAGGTTGTTAGGTTCTGTCACTTTAGGTTGTTAAGTTCTGTCACTTTAGGTTGTTAAGTTCTGTCACTTTAGGTTGTTAGGTTCTGTCACTTTAGGTTGTTAGGCTCTGTCACTTTAGGTTGTTAGGCTCTGTCACTTTAGGTTGTTAGGTTCTGTTACTTTAGGTTGTTAGGTTCTGTCACTTTAGGTTGTTAGGTTCTGTCACTTTAGGTTGTTAGGTTCTGTTACTTTAGGTTGTTAGGTTCTGTCACTTTAGGTTGTTAGGTTCTGTTACTTTAGGTTGTTAGGTTCTGTCACTTTAGGTTGTTAGGTTCTGTCACTTTAGGTTGTTAAGTTCTGTTACTTTAGGTTGTTAGGTTCTGTTACTTTAGGTTGTTAAGTTCTGTCACTTTAGGTTGTTAGGTTCTGTTACTTTAGGTTGTTAGGCTCTGTCACTTTAGGTTGTTAGGTTCTGTTACTTTAGGTTGTTAGGTTCTGTCACTTTAGGTTGTTAGGCTCTGTCACTTTAGGTTGTTAGGTTCTGTTACTTTAGGTTGTTAGGCTCTGTTACTTTAGGTTGTTAGGTTCTGTCACTTTAGGTTGTAAGGTTCTGTTACTTTAGGTTGTTAGGTTCTGTTACTTTAGGTTGTTAGGCTCTGTCACTTTAGGTTGTTAGCCTCTGTCACTTTAGGTTGTTAGGCTCTGTCACTTTAGGTTGTTAGGCTCTGTTACTTTAGGTTGTTAGGTTCTGTCACTTTAGGTTGTTAGGCTCTGTTACTTTAGGTTGTTAGGTTCTGTCACTTTAGGTTGTTAAGTTCTGTTACTTTAGGTTGTTAGGTTCTGTTACTTTAGGTTGTTAGGTTCTGTCACTTTAGGTTGTTAGGCTCTGTTACTTTAGGTTGTTAGGTTCTGTCACTTTAGGTTGTTAAGTTCTGTTACTTTAGGTGGTTAGGTTCTGTTACTTTAGGTTGTTAGGCTCTGTCACTTTAGGTTGTTAGGTTCTGTCACTTTAGGTTGTTAGGTTCTGTTACTTTAGGTTGTTAGGTTCTGTCACTTTAGGTTGTTAGGCTCTGTTACTTTAGGTTGTTAGGTTCTGTCACTTTAGGTTGTTAAGTTCTGTTACTTTAGGTTGTTAGGTTCTGTTACTTTAGGTTGTTAGGTTCTGTCACTTTAGGTGGTTAGGTTCTGTCACTTTAGGTTGTTAGGTTCTGTTACTTTAGGTTGTTAGGTTCTGTCACTTTAGGTTGTTAAGTTCTGTTACTTTAGGTTGTTAGGTTCTGTTACTTTAGGTTGTTAGGTTCTGTCACTTTAGGTGGTTAGGTTCTGTCACTTTAGGTTGTTAGGTTCTGTCACTTTAGGTTGTTAGGTTCTGTTACTTTAGGTTGTTAGGTTCTGTCACTTTAGGTTGTTAAGTTCTGTTACTTTAGGTGGTTAGGTTCTGTTACTTTAGGTTGTTAGGCTCTGTCACTTTAGGTTGTTAGGTTCTGTCACTTTAGGTTGTTAGGTTCTGTTACTTTAGGTTGTTAGGCTCTGTCACTTTAGGTTGTTAGGTTCTGTCACTTTAGGTTGTTAGGCTCTGTCACTTTAGGTTGTTAGGTTAGTAGTACTGACTCCGGTGCCATAAAACTTGAGATCTCAATTTTTATCTCCCAGTCTCACTTTTCTCATGCAGTTCATCTTAGTTTCATGGTTCCGGAAAGTAGTCAAAATCCTAACCATGCCGCTAACACTTCTTCATTCCAGAAATGTCTACAGGAAAGTGCATAGCTAAGAAGGTTTGGGTACTTTTGGATGGAATTACCTTCAACGAGTTCATCTACATTCACATTTGATATACCTGGATGATGATACAAAAGATGCCCATAATATAAGCCACAACGCTCACCTGAATCAGTAAGATATGACCCCTACCCTGACTGTCGCCCCACTTTAAATCACGTCCTGTTTCTGGACAGTCATATATATATATATATATATATATATATATATATATATATATATTACATGGTGATTTTAATATCATTACCCTTAGTTTTCCATTTAATGTTAGCACATGGATATATTCAGCTTCAACATTTCTTACCCTCTGGTTCTTGAGGACACGATTTCTATGTCATTTCACCCATCTTGTTTTCACTATATTTCTTAATCATCTCCCCTTCAGGGAGTGCGAGGATATTCATATGAGTAAACTATAGCTCCTTTTTCTTAAGGATACTTTGTATCAAGTTCGATTGATATTGAATTAGAAGTTTTGCAAGAAAACGTTGGAAACAGACTGACAAGCAACACAGTCAGATTCGATCTTTAAAAACCTCTTTTGAGTTTGAGTTTCTAAATTCTGCAGAAGCTTCCATATGTGTGTTGATTTGTTGTTGATTCCTGATTTTTCCAGTGTAGATTTTCTTTCTCGTTATTAAATCAATACTCTATAATTCACATTTTAGCATAATAATATATTCTACTATATTATTGTATATTTTAATCAGTTTATTTTCCACTCTCCGAAAAATACTTAAATGCAAAATGAATTTCAGACTCGAAATAAATAAAGATCAAAACCTCATGCAAGCTTTAAAGTTTGGAAAATACTGACCTTCCTTCAAATCTTCACAGGCGGGGTTCATATTCATCGGTTTTACAGGGTTAGACCCGGGTAATTGAAGAGGGCGCTCAACGATTACTTCCGGAACAAGCTGGTACATTTTTAGTTTTCTACAGTATATCGATGCTGCTTCAGGTTCTAAAGCAATAACCAGCTGGTCCGGGTATTTTGGAGACACCAAGCCACCCTACAATGATTAAACTTCGATCAATGTACGTGATTAACATGATGTCTTGGAAGAGATATGACAACTGTAAGTGCAACAAACGTATACTGTTCACTTGGAATAAATATACGAAAGACTCGTGATTTTTTTTTTTCGCGACTATTTGCCTTATCTACCCTATAACTTTGTTTACGTGTTATGTTATGTAGATGTTTGAATCACTTGCAAATTTTTTTCGATGCTAACTGGTCTCTTATCGCAAATGACAGCGAGTATATCGCATGCTAGTAATGTAGTAAGTATACTGAAACCTCGTATGCAGCCTGCCGTATAAACTGTTTTGCCGAAGCTCTCCATATGGCTGGTACGCTAATGACCCATCTTATATCTTCGTTCAGAATTTTCATCCCTGACTGGTCGCTTAGCTCCTGTAAAGCATGGTCTCTGAAGTACTTCAGGGCCAGGGCGAACACAGTCAACGCCGGGAAAAGCCTACCACTGCTGGATCCAAGTAACGTGTCCTTACTTAAGTCCTACAAATGTAATTGTGCATACAGCGATTTTTTAAATCCAAGTCGAACTAAAATCATCTCAAGTAGAAAGTTTTCCAAAGTGGGTGTGACCGGTCGACAGGGAATGATTACTCCTCCTAGGCACCTGATCCCACCTTTCGTATGCCCAGAGGTCCGTGTTTGCCCAACTCTTTATTTATATTGCTTACAAGAGTTATGAGATTGATCACTGTTCGTTATTTTCGCCTTTCATACAAACTAAACTGAAAATGACTATTGGATGAAAAGGTAGGAAGCAAGTAATAGTATATTTGAAAACAAAAATGTTTTAAATCAATCGTGTAAATGAATTTTTGGACAATATTTGAAAAATCAAACTTTATTAGCACATGTTTAATTTCTTTCAATCCTGACATGAAATGTACATCACATGTAACTGTGTTTTTTGTTTAGGGAGTACAATAGATCTTGTGATTGACATGTAAATGAAAAGATGGAGATAACGATCAGTGATTAATCTCATAACTCATACAAGATTAAGAGTTGAAAAAACATGGACCCCTGGATATACCAAAGGTGGAATCAGGTGCCAAGGAGGAGTAAGGATCCCCTGTAGACCGTTCCCACCCGCCATGAGCAATGTATTTTGATCAGGTAAACGGATCAATCCGTAGTCAAAATCAATGCCTAACAATTGTCATGAAACATGCCAGACAGCATTTGACCCAATGACAGGTTTTATTGGACAACTAGATCGTTATAACGACCATAGAATTTGTGAAATGCTGGCTTTAAACGAGACTGTTCAAACCCCTGTAACATCAACTTGTTTGTAAGTAGCCTGCCTCGATTTGAAAATTTAACATAAACAGAACAAGCTCTTGTATAATGAATTAGTTGAAATACATAAACAGGTGTACACAGTTCTTATGTGGTCCCCATTGTAAATTCTCTCTCGTCGTCATTTGGATCTGGAATTTACCCCATTTCTGATGGGGAAAAAAGTATCTTAAAACTGGGTTTGTTGTCAGGTGTTCAATGTTGATAAGCATCATCGTCCATATAATTACATAATTTCCTATAGTTCCTGCAAGGGTGTTCAGAAACAACTTCGTCATAATATATTCAAATTTCATCGGCAATAGATGATGCTTGTCTTTGAAGTGAAGGCTAATTCCAACCCACACCATCAAAGATTCTCCATCTACCAGCTCAGAATCACAGCAACAAGTATACCATTTAACTTTCACAGCAACCAGTGTGCCATTTACCTTTCGTTCACCAAATAAATCTTCAAACTTAATTTGTGTTTACACAAAATCGAGCATTGTCTGTAAAAAGTACTGGGCAACTGGATGGTTGTTGTATTTTTTTTTACTGTGCTACATTTTACAGTGTTCTAATCAGAAGGACGGTGGACTTAAACCACCTGAAGTGTGTTCCTTAATGGTTGACCAGTTGTCCTTTGAAAGTCTGCATGACACTGAAGTCTTCGTGGTCAACCTACATAGAACAAACATTGATACTATGTACTCTCATCGTCCTTGGATATTCTATCTACAGGGAGCAACTCCAGATTTTTAAGTGACAGACGCATAGGAGATCCAGATTACTTTTCAGGATGAATGGCAGGATTAACAACAAACGAACATTGTACAGCTGAAAACAAGCAGAGACAGCCAGCATACGGCCATTTTGAATTCTCTGGGAGATTATTAACACACGTGTTTCTAAAATTAACTTTCAATTTCCAATGTGTCTTGTACTCCCATTAATAAAACACTTTTTTACAAGGGGTGCACACGAATTCTTTTTTACATCATGCTAAAATGAACGGAAAACAAGAGTTGTCAAAGCTTGTCATCAATCTGTAAAAACGAAATCAATATTAATAAAGGTCACATAGTTTCTTGGTCCCCTAACCTTCTTTTTCAATATATGTTAACATCTTTAAGCTTAAAATATGCTTAAAAATTTCTAATGTAGATGTCAAATTTTTTGTGAAAACAGAGGGAAACATTTCCATGAGGCAAAAAATTACGGTTTTAAAAGAAAAGCATGTGAAGTTCTTGCGAATGACATAAAAATTCAAGTAATTTAGTAACCGATAAAATAAGAATAAGAATGTATTTTCACAAAACAATATAAGATGTAAAGGCTAGCTTATAAAAGAAGATTAAGAGCGTGTCTCATTTCTTACCGGTGTGTTGTTTAGAATCATAAGAAGATTAAGAGCATGTCTCATTTCTTACCGGTGTGTTGTGTAGAATCATCTTGAATTTATCGAAATACATCCATGTCTTCGCTTCCTCCTTATCAAGGTCATGATAATTATCTCTAGCACTGTATCCAAAGGAGTGGAACTGGCCGTCAGGAGTCAGGAGGATGCTTGTGGGGGTCTTTTCGTTAATCACCCCTGGATCTCCACCTTCCCACTTCCTCATCATGTACACATTCGACGGATCTCTTGTAAAACTGAAGGCATACCCGCTGTAGGTGGTGCCAAAATCTATAGCCACCACAACAAGGTGGCCCCTGTGTTTAATTTCAGGCTCTATATCAGTTGTATCAGCGGACACCTCCATTATGACGTTGTCTAAAGTTTCAAGTGCCTGATGAACATCCTCATTGATAGCTAAACATTGTTTATGGTCTGATCCTACTAGGATATTTTTATTTACAGACTCTGGTTCAGAAACAAATCGATGTGGGGTCTGCAGCTCATCAGTCAAGTCCATCTTCTCCAATATTTCATCTTCAATAGAATTACCTATTTGCTTTTCTGCAAAATATTTGGAATTAGGCTTTGGGTGGTTTTCGAAACCAGTGGAGGGTTCATGTTTTGGTATGGCAGATATACTCGACGTACTGGTGGAATCCGAGTCCGACTCTGTTTCTGAAAACCATGAAAATGAAACAACTGCCCAACCGTAACAGGATAACTAGACTATTCGTCAAAATGAAAAAAATTGCCTAACTGTAACATATGAACTAGACTAACAACTGCCTAACTGTTAACAGAATAACTACACTAACAAATAGTCAACTGCAACATAATAACAAGACTATACGTCAAAATGAAGATGAAACAAATACCTAACTATGCTATAACAGGATAGCTAGACTATTTCTCAGAATGAAAATGGATTGTTGACCTCACAATATTTTCTGATGTCATTGTAGTCATTCTGTCACTATCACCACTAATAAACTGCATGAAATCATATCTAATACCTCAAACGCAAGAACATTATACTGACTCCGGCTGCACGTTTTCCATGCCAAATGAAAGGTGAAGATAACGAACAGTAATCAATCCCATAACTCCTATAAGCAATACAAAATAGAGAGCTGGGCAAACACGGACCCCCGGACACACCAGAGGTGGGATCAGGTGCCTAGGAGGATTAAGCATCCCCTGTCGACCGGTCACACCCGAAAATGTGTGATTCATCTTTTTGAGTTTGCATTTTAGAACAGATCAAATTGTAGATGCATTTGATTTGCAATCAGTTGAAATGGTTCGTACTAGGACGAGGGTCTACATCAGTCAAAAATGTGTGTAATAAAAAGTCGCTAATTCGGTAATTTATACTCATTATCACTCAGATACTAGTATGTTAAAAGTGGGTACATGCATCACTATAATCTGTCTATATAAGTATTATTGCAGTCTACATTTATTCCTCTCATGAGCTAATCATTATTGCAAGGAATACCTTCCTTCCCACTGTTTTCCCATGAACTTTGGTTGGATTGTTGAGGTAGAATAAGAGTATTGTTGCTAGCATAGATAGGTCCATAATAGGTTATTGCTGTTCCTGGAAAATTAGGATTTTCATCAGTTCTCACAAAACTCCCAGAATCTATCTTGATGTCACACTTTACAGACTTCGGTGAATCCGCTGGCCCTGTTAATGAAGTTAAACTGTCACATTCGTTTCCTACATAGTTGTTTAGACTGATGTTTTCAATGACATCTGGAATTTTACTGAGCGGTAGGGGAGGGGGTACGGATTCCACGGAAAATGACCTGTCCAGTTTGATTTGGCTTTCCATATCTTTATAAGTCTGAGGATCGATGTCTGTCTCAATCTCTATGTTGTGTTGAGAAGAAGAATGCACTGGCAGGGAATTCATTGTTTTAAGTGGCCCACTTCTCGTTCGTGATACATGTAGTATGTCTGTGTATCTTCCTTCTTTGTATAAAGGTTCTAGATCTAGTGACTCGGGTATTTCAACGTTACCAGTAAATATGGAGTCACCCATCGGCTGAAAATGATCACTTGAGTCGAACACTTGTGTCGCGTTTTTTGGCGAGCATGAGCCCCCAGACTCTGAGGATAATGACCTATTTAGCGATGCTCTACTGAATGGAACACTTTCAGCTGTACACATATCCTGGATATTTATTTCAGAATCGAAAATATGATTGGCATCTTGCTGCAAAGGCGAAAACGATTTTCTTTCGACAGTTTCTGCATAATTTTTTTCCAGAAATTCTTGATTAACAGGTTCCGGAAACACTTCTTTGAAGGAAAGTCTCTTCTGTAAAGCCGTACGGGATTTGAAAGATTTGTTACAATCGCTCTCAGATTTACTGACAATGCCAAGTCCTCGCTCAATGTCTTCTATTTCGTATCCTTGGTCCACAGTGGATTCGGAATTGGATGGTGTGTGACTTGATGACGAGGTAGAGGATTTCCGGGAAGTTTGGAATTTCTGGGCAGATTTCTTGCTTCCAACAGAAGAAGCCTTATCGGAAGTGCCACCGATTTCGGTACAGGAAGAATCTAGGTCTGCTAAGGAAATTATATCTTTTTCTGGAACAAAACTGAATGCAGATTGTTCAAATTTAGGTTTATTCCCGAGAGTCCCAGAACTATTCAAATCACCGTTCGCATTCACAAAGTACTCTGAATCCAAGGAAAAATTGATGGGTAAATTCAATGAATTTCGTAACCGCGCTTTCTTCAAATTGCTCAAACTTTGTCCCCCACTAACTTGTCCCTTGTTCAAGGTGTCTCTGAAAGAACTAGAGGCTAAAATGTGACTAAGTGGCCGCTGTCTCGCCTCAAATTGTTGATGCCTCAGCTGATTTTCTGTGGGCCATGGATTTTCAAGTTTTCGGTAGATACCATTGGTCTCCTCTCTGTACATACGGCGACTAGCGTCGGACACACTGTACTTAAGCCTCCTCTGTGTTGTCATCTTCTCCTGCGTTTATTCTCCTCACGATTTCTTATGTCATTTAAATCAGAACAGCTCTGGCGCTAATCAAAGCTTGTGGAACATACCATTCTTATAAATGAATTCATTCTCATGAAGCACACCCATCCGTTGTGAACAAGCGCCAGGTAAAAACTGACTCGTCACTGCTAATTCATACACCTTCATATCGTGCTAATAACATTTCCAATGGGGCTGGGGGAATGTCAGATGAAGGAGTTCCGAAGAAACATTATTGGCTCAGATTTAATACTAAACCGGTGTCAATTTCAAGAAGCAATAATTATATCTGGTTTATGATCTTGTTTTCCTTTCAGTTAATAAATCTCTTGAAAGTGTATTACACAGCCTCTTCAGATCCACGGGTCGGCAGTAAAACAAGCTGTATCTATCTATTTCTAATTATCTCGTTAACATATTTGCGATACGGTCAGTTTAGAACGTCAAAGCGACCATTTGACTATAAATGTCATTGTAGTTTTACAACAAATTCAAATAGCTTAAGAAGCAGTATCTAGAGGTGATGAACATTTCACATTACACAAAATGTAGTCCAACCTTAGTACTTAGTGCATTTTATTGTAATATTAGCACCGATTATGTGTAGTAACATTTTATTGTAATATTAGCACCGATTATGTGTAGTAACATTTTATTGTAATATTAGCACCGATTATGTGTAGTAACATTTTATTGTAATATTAGCACCGATTGTGTGTAGTAACATTTTATTGTAATATTAGCACCGATTCACCGATTATGTGTAGTAACTTTTTATTGTACATGTAGTATTAACATTTGATTATGAGTGGTAACACTCTCAATATTTGACCATTGGGTATGGCAAAACCTATATAATGATTAGCATGCAGGAAAGCAAGAACAATCTGGTCAAATCTGATTACAATGAATAATTTATTCTGAGACACGTACAAATTCTTATTTCATTAACAAGAGGTTGTGCCAGTTTTCATTTTAGGTTAATTCTCCAGTGATGGAAGGAAAGTTCTTGCACGAAGGAATCATAAAAAAAAATCTATATACAGTTCGATATATATATTAATTTCAGTACCTAGTTAGTGCTTTATATATTAATTAATTGATTATCACATGTATCGTTTAGATCCTAGGGGTAAACGTAAGGTTGGGTGTTATAATTGTTCGTTTGTGCTTTATATTAAATATTCTATACAACTGCATCGAGAGATCCACTCTCCTTATAAAATATCTTAAACACTGAATGACACAGCGACTGTGTGAGATTGCATCAGTGTGTATAAGTAGCGCTTTAGGAGCATAACAAAACTTCCTTTTTAGGGAAGTCGTTGTGGCCGAGTGGACTTACGCACTGGTTTGACAATCTTGCTAGGCGGTGGGTGCCGCAGGTCGCTGGTTCGACCCCGGGCTGGGGTGAAAATTTTCAGTACCTAGTCGTGATTATTTAGTGCTTTATATATTGATTATCACATGTATCGTTTAGATCCTAGGGGTAAACGTAAGGTTGGGTGTTATAATTGTTTGTTTGTGCTTTATATATATATATATATTAATATATATATGTTAATTCTAATATATGTTAATTCTACAAAGTCTCTTTCATCAGGGTAAAATAAAAAAAAAAACTTTTTTTTTTTTTACTTCTTTTGACCGTATTACCATTCTTCTTCAGTCGTGTTTATATAAATAAATACGATTGAAGAAAACGATACCACGGTTGCAAAATTTCAAAAAAGTGTTTAGAGATTTTATAATATTTATTTGAAATAATTTCCAAACACATTGAAAACAAACTATTTTGAAACTTTGACCTTTGACCTTTTGTAATGGCGAAACTAAAGGTTTTGCGATTCATATTACGTAAAATGTATTCACCTGGGTCAGTAATCTACATTGTATTTACGTGTAGATAGTAACATACATTGTATTTACGTGTAGATAGTAACACACAATGTATTTACGTGTAGATAGTAAAATACAATGTATTTACGTGTAGATAGTAAAATACAATGTATTTACGTGTAGATAGTAACACACAATGTATTTACATGTAGATAGTAACATACAATGTATTTATACGTGTAGATAATAACATACATATACAGTATATTTACACGTGTAAATGATAATATACAATATATTTACATGTGGATAGTAACACACAAGGTATTTACATGTAGATAGAAACATACATTGTATTTACGTGCAGATAATAATCTACAATGTATTTACGTGTAGATAGTAACATACAATGTATTTACGTGTAGATAATAACATACAATATATTTACGTGTAGAAAGTAACACACGATGTATTTACATGTAGATAGTAACACACATTGTATTTATATGTGTAGATAGTAACATACAATGTATTTACGTGCAGATAGTTATCTACAATGTATTTACGTGTAGATAGTAACATACAATGTATTTACGTGTAAATAGTAACATACAATGTATTTACGTGTAGAAAGTAACACACAATGTATTTACGTGTAGATAGTAACATACAATGTATTTACGTGTAGATAGTAACATACAATGTATTTACGTGTAGATAGTAACATACAATGTATTTACGTGTAGATAGTAACATAAAATGTATTTACGTGTAGATAGTAACATACAACGTATTTACGTGTAGATAGTAACATACAATGTATTTACGTGTAGATAGTAACACACAATGTATTTACATGTAGATAGTAACATACAATGTATTTACGTGTAGAAAGTAACACAATGTATTTATACATGTAAATAGTAACCTAGAATGTATTTACGTGTAGATAGTAAAATACAATGTATTTACGTGTAGATAGTAAAAATGCTGGCACGTAGAATCATTTTTCAAAGTAAGGGGGGGGGGGGCAGCCAAGGAAAACGCTGACTTGACATATGTCTAAAATACTAGACACAGACACATTGTCTACGGATTACTTCGTTTAACTGATCACAAGTAGAGCTCATGACGGGTGTGACAGATTGACAGGGGATGCTTACTCCTACTAGGCACCAGATCCCACCTCTGTTATATCCAGGGGTCCGTGTTTGTCCGACACTCTATTTCGTATTCCTTATAGAACATTAATCAATGTTAACGAAATACATCTCGATCAAAAGATTGTATAACTATTTATACCCAAAGTATAACAGTGATTTCTTATCTGCCCAAACTATAACAGTGATTTCTTATCTACCCAAACTATAACAGTGATTTCTTATCTACCCAAAGTATAAAGTGATTTCTTATCTACCCAAAGTATAACAGTGATTTCTTATCTACCCAAAGTATAATAGTGATTTCTTATCTACCCAAAGTATAACAGTGATTTCTTATCTACCCAAACTATAACAGTGATTTTTTATCTACCCAAAGTATAATAGTGATTTCTTATCAACTCAAAGTATAACAGTGATTTCTTATCTAACCAAAGTTTAACAGTAATTTCTTATCTACCCAAAGTATAATAGTGATTTCTTATCAACTCAAAGTTTAACAGTAATTTCTTATCTAACCAAAGTATAACAGTGATTTCTTATCGACCCAAAGTATAACAGTGATTTCTTATCTAACCAAAGTATAACAGTGATTTCTTATCTACCCAAAGTGAAATAGTGATTTCTTATCTACCCAACGTATAACAGTGATTTCTTATCGACCCAAAGTATAACAGTGATTTCTTATCTATCCAAAGTATAACAGTGATTTCTTATCGATCCAAAGTATAACAGTGATTTCTTATCTACCCAAAGTATAACAGTGATTTCTTATCTAACCAAAGTATAACAGTAATTTCTTATCAACTCAAAGTATAACAGTAATTTCTTATCGACCCAAAGTATAACAGTGATTTCTTATCTATCCAAAGTATAATAGTGATTTCTTATCTACCCAAAGTATAACAGTGATTTCTTACCTGCGTACTATTCACATTGTTCGTTTTGTCCAGTGTGTATATAAATGTGTTGAATATATTTCTGGAAACAAAACACGTATACTTTTGATTTTATGTTCTTTAAACTTGACAAGAAATTGTAACCTGAGATTAATGTATCTAGACACTGCTGTGTAAAGTCTTGTTTTGGCTATTACAATGTATTAGATTTTGTCAATTTTCACTGTGCGTCAACAACAATCATAATTTTTTTTTAAAAGATCAAATAATCTTATAGTCTTGTCATTATCATTCTATAAAATGAACATAAAACCTTATTTAAACAAGAAACCGTAAAAATAAACACACACACATTTAACTACAATTCAAACTTTAAAAAAAACTACAAAAAAACCCAAAACACGATTTTAATATTAAAAATCCCCACTATAATCGAGTGCAATTTCAGATGAACATCAACAAACGCACATAAGTTGCCTTTATTTTAAATGTATTCATCTAACTTTCAAATCATTTAAATTTCTAATTATTTGAATTAGGGAAGCTTGCATCTGACCTGGATTTCTCGTGGTGGTGGTGGTGGGGGGGGGGGGGTGAGGAGTAGGGGGTTAAGTTGAAAATTTGACTGAAGTCCGAGATTTTACTCAAATTTTGACTGTTCATATAAAAGAAAACTCAAACTTAAGTTTGAGATTTGTTCTCGAAATCCAAGCCGGGATATGTTGTTCGGAGATAGGAAAACTAAGGATGTTTTTACAAGTATTTTTTATTTCAAAAATACATAATCAATTCTTAAACAGTTTACACATATATATATATAAATAAATGCACAGAAGATGGTGGAATGGATAACAAGAATACGCCGGTTTCGCGATTGGTCCGAGTTATTTCCCTTTGGAAAACTCTCGTGCATAGAAAGGCGCGAAACAATTTGTACACATACGGGAGTGAGACAAATAAGTGATTGTTTTCATTAAGTTTCTTGTACGCAGTTTTATCACACGAATTTGACTGATACACAAACTAAGTAAGTGATAGGTATACGGTAATTAAATACATTGGAATTCTTATCTTAATCACATTATTTCGTTGGTCATACGCAGGGGCAGATCCAGGAATTGCGGTTAGGGGGGGGGGGGGGGGGGGGCGCAACTTTATGAGGCACTGAGTCTGGAGGCCGCCTTGAGGTCCCCAGTGGATCCAGGGCGAAGCCCTGGTGGGGCCGAGGGGGCGAAGCTCCTGGATGTTACAGATTTTATAGGGCTTGAAATACAATGTACAGATGTCTCCTGTGTAGTCATTTTTACTATTTTCTGTCATTTTTAATAGGGTGAAATTAATAAAATGACGCAAAAAGGGGCATGGACACGATTTGAGCTGAAAATTTTCAAATTTTATTATTCCATTTTTATTGTTTACAATGCTTAACGAAAGTATTAATTCTAATGGTCAACTAAAATTTGAATATCCGTGGTTGATTGTAAGTGAGATACAGCACTCGCAATTCTTTGCTATGTAAACAGGCTCGTGCTATGTTTTTGCTTACATTAGATTGTTTAATAGAAAATAGCATGTTTAAAACAAAATGAGATGAAAAAACACTAGAAAATATTTAATTTGTGTTAAGAATTCAATTATAAATTGAAAAAAATGTGCTTTAAATGAATTTTTTACTAGTTTATTTAACCTATGTAAATAAAAACATCGCACGAGCCTTGTTTACATAACAAGGATTTGTTACCTCTGTATCTCCCATGCACCTTGAATACTGGCATTCAAATTTTCCTGATCATTATTAATACCTTATCTAAGCATTCTAAACACTAAAAATCAAAAAGTAAAATTTGAATATTTTCAGCTCAAATCGTGTCCATGTCCCTTTTAGGGTTTTTGGAAGACATGTTAGTTCTCCCAACAAAAGTCATTCACAAATTAAAAGATCTCCGAGAGTGGAAGAAATTTTTGCTTCTTTTATCGTTTACATTTGTTTTTATGATTTAACTTAAATTCGAAAATTTTAGGGGGGAGGGTGACGGCCACGCCCCCTTAAATCCACTACTGGTACGTATCATATCCAGGATATTACTTGCAAATATGACATTGTTTTTATGTCTCAACTTTAGTGAAACATTTCTTTCTATAGTGTATTTCCTACATTTAAAAATTTAAATAGAAGCCGCTTTTAATGCAAATTTTCGTCTTCCTCGCTGCCTGAAGGTATCCCGTGGGGATCCGGGTTAGAAAAGGTCCTCAGTACTCCCCTTGCTTGTCGTAAGAGGCGACTAAATGGAGCGGTCCTTCGGATGAGACCGCAAAAACCAAGGTCCCGTGTCACAGCAGTTGTGGCACGATTAAGACCCCTCCCTGCTCAATGGCCATAAGCGCCGAGCATAGGTCTAAATTTTGCAGCCCTTCACCGGTAATGTTGACGTCTCCATATTAGTGAAATATTCTCGAGAGGGACGTAAAACAATATTCAATCAATCAATCTGACTGTAGGTCCACTCTGTACCACTTAGGCATTCGAAGTTTCAGTAAATGCACCTCCTACACACAAGAGCTCTTATCTTCAAACTTCATATTTTCATGATTTAACAATTCGAGTAAAGTTATATCTGCAATTTAACTATTGTCCTCTAACATGGTATTGCAATATTCTCCTCACTTTCGAAGACAATATAAGATAAATGGATGATAATCAATTGAGGCATGGAATGGGATGAATATACAAGTGTTGACTGCTAAATGAATATTCATAAGCATTTTGACAATATTTACACACAATCTCATTTGCATGTCTGTTGCACTGTTGTTGGCCATAATACTGGATTTGGTGTTTACGCACGGGAAGATATCTGAAGGTCACGTGATCACAACTCCCTTGTAAACACAAGGGCCGCCATATCCTTCTGTCAGAGCAGGCCACAAGAAGTTCTTGATTTCCTCTGACTCTGGATTTGACGAATGAAATCGGGTATGCATTTCT
Organism: Ostrea edulis; assembly: GCF_947568905.1. Lineage (NCBI taxonomy): Eukaryota > Metazoa > Mollusca > Bivalvia > Ostreida > Ostreidae > Ostrea > Ostrea edulis. Next base: position 54,588,324 of record NC_079172.1, read on the forward strand.
GGATGAAACTGACGAGCATCATACATGATAAGGTATGGAGGGTTTTGCACAGAGAGTCCCCATGCCACCTGAACACAGGCTGTGACGTACATCTTTAAACCTTGACAGTCTTTCAGTACTGGGTAGTCGTACAACGTTGCGTAGATTTGTGAACAAACCTCCTGAAATCAAAATAT